>NC_041233.1:38564916-38643713 GCF_002837175.3 Physeter macrocephalus
CACAAACCCGTGTCCCCTGCATCGGCAGGCGGACTCTCAACCACCGCGCCACCAGGGAAGCCCAGCCTGTATGCATTTTTGAACTTTGTCTGGGACACAGTTGAGTTACTTAGAAACAGTTAGATCCTGTCAAGTCATGCCTTTAAACTTTCTTAGGGGGAATTGGAGCTGCGTTTACTGTAGGGGTACTTGTTTCCCACTCTTGAACCTAATGCCTCATGGTTTGTGAGGTTTCCAGCCTGGCTGGTGGGAAGATACACTATCCTGGTTCTTTGTGGATGCTGGATCTTCTTCTCTCTGATCCTGTCAGGCGGTTCTTTCCCAGGCTCTGGTACACTCGTGCCGATCAGTACTCTACCGGATACTTTGCAGTTTTTTGGAGTTGTCTCTCTATGCAGCTCCCTTTTCCCTCAGGAACTCTGTATCTGTCTTGGTTTCTTTGGACTCTCAGCTTTGTCTTCTCCACGCATGGAGCCTGTGAGCTGTCCAGGGTCCCCTCTCTGTGCTGTGGCCTGGAAACTCTCTGGGCGGTGAGGTGGGCAATGCTAGGCAGCATCTGTTTGCCGACTCTCAGGGATCACCGTCCTTCCGGTTTATGGGCCATGTCTTAAAAACGAAGTTTCAGATTGGAGGATAAATCTGGTCCCTTTTACCCCATCTTGGGCATTTAAACCTCTTAACAATCTCACAGGTAAGGCCTATTATACCCTCACTTTACAGATGAGAAAACTTCTGCAGGGCGGTTTTAAGTGACTTCCCAAGGTCACCAACTAGAAAGCCGCCGTGTCAGAGTGGAGCCCAGCTTCAGGCGGCTATCAGCTTCTGGGATCCCTCAGCGGAGGTTGTGGTATGGCCAGTGTCCACTAGAGGGTAGCAGAGGTCCAGTATGGTTTGGAGAAACGCAGTGGCTTTGTTTACCTTGTGGCTTCTTTCACTTTTTCTTGGCTCCTATCCTCTCACTGCTTTTGTGTCCTCTCCTAGTGATTTCTTAGCTTTAAGCTTTATTGCCTCATGACTTTGCTTCTTGGATGGTAGGCTGAGACGAAGCCCCAGAACCACTGCCCTGAGGGCAGCAGGTTACAGACCCTGGGCGACGGGGTCTGAGCTGAGAGGCAGCTGCATGAGGCCAACCACAGAGGACACATGGTGTGGAAAAGCTGGATTTCCCTTCACTCTCCAGCGTAACTTCTACAAAATGGTATGGGTTTTAAAAACATGTTTACAGGCTTTCACGAGCTAAAGTCTGGTTACAGCTTCAAGTGGGCGTGGCTGACTAGTGGTTCTCTGGCTCCGTGCTCTCCACCCTCACAGTGATGACAAGGTGAGATAGTTACTGTCCTTATTTAAAAAAGGTTTGCTTTACTAGACCTTGATGAAATATATAAAAATGGTTAAGTGCCATAAACTCATTCTTTATGTAGACTGTTCAAGGAACTGATATCAATCAGTTCCTCTCGTTGAAAGTTCTGGAACTTAAACAATCCATCTGCTGAATGCAGAGGCAGCCTTCCTGACATCTGGGAGTGGACTCTTTCCTGTCACTGCCTTTTCTCCAGGCACACATGCAGACCCTAGAGGGGCAAAGGGAAGCAGAAGTCACTAGAAACCTTAACAGAATGCAGCTGCACAGAGACCACCAGACTCCCATACACGCATGTTCGCCCCTCCTGGATCTGGGCTCCTGCTGGGTTCACCTTTTACCCCCTGGAGCTCACCCAGCTCAGAGCCAGTGCCAATACGCATTCTTAATAAAACATCATATTTGAGAGACATTATATTCTCTTTCCTCATACCCACGGCATCATGACCTCAAAGACTTTCAACGTTTATTTATTTATTCATTAATGCAAATGTATTTATAGACCCCATGCTGGTACAGTGGTGTGCAAAACAGACACCGTCGCTGTGTTTATAGAGCTTGACATCAAGCAGGAGGATGGATGCAAAGGGTGCAAGGGACATGGAACCAGGAGGCCTTCCTGGGTCCTGGGGTCAGGAAAGCCTTGCTGGAGAAATGAGCTCTAAGCCTGCAGGTGGGACGCGCAGGGTGGGGGGCAGGGAGGAGCCTGGGGTGAGCAGACAGTTCCTGCAGAGGGTGTGCAGGGAGGAGCCGTGGACGGCCTCTCCAGCCAGCAGTGCCTGGGACCCTGTGAGCTTCTGCTGAGGGCCTTTGCTCAGGGTTTTGCAGGGAAGCAAAATCACTCTAGGTATTTTGAGTAGAGAGAGATTTACTATGGGCAACTGGGGGCTTTTTAAACCGTGGGAGAGACTGGGGGAGTGAAGGTCAGGAAGACTTCCTTAGGGCTTCCAGAACAGATAGGGAGGGGACCCTGGGGCCTGCAGTCCCAAAGCAGGTGTTGTCAGGACACCTGCAAATCTGACAGCTGCCTGCCTGTGGGTGTCACCTACCTGCGGCACCCAGAGGACGATTCTCAGGAGAAGCCCTGGGAGGCAGAGAGAGCACCACCCGTGAGCATCTGCAGGACGAGTTTTCTCCACTTCCGTACCGGATCCCAGTGCCTGTGCTTTACCAACTGCATCTAACCTGGACCCAGTGGGACAGTGATTCTGTGGCTCCAGGTGTATCCCTGAGAAGCAGAGGACAGTGTAGCAGAGACAAGGAGATGCTGCTGACAATCGACAGTCCAGAAAAATCAGTTTTGGAGGAGGAACTGGGCTCGTGTCCTCTGTCACTAACTGGCTGTGTACCTCTCTCCAGATCTCAGCTTCCTCCTCTGGAAAGCGGGGTGACAATACTACCTGCTTAATGTGTGTCATCAAACATCAGACAAGGTGACAGAGGTAAAGTTCTTAGCACAGTGCTGGGCATGTAGGTTGCAATGATTTCTGCTTATTATTATTATTATTGTTAGTAATGCTTATGTTATTATATATTGGAGAAAAAGTTGAAAACCATTCATGGATTTTAAGAGCAGAACAGAAATAGGCTCAGAAATAGGCAGTAGTTTTAGGCTGTCACCGGGAATGACAACCACACGTGCCGAGCTGACTAGCTCTGTGGCCAGGACCACCAGGGTGAGGCCCAGAGCACATCCTGCGGGGCCATTCAACTCCCATAGCCTATCAAGTTCTTGTGAGTCTTCGACACGTTCAGAAGGGCCACGTGCATGAGGCATGTGGAGTAGGCAGGATTATTTCCCCACTTTTGGCCCAGTGAGAATTTGCCTTTCTCCATGGGCCACTGTTTCTAAAACTCTGTCCATGAGTTCAAATGGTGTAGTTTGCTTAGTTCCTGAACTGTTTCAGGAGGTTGCTCTGGCTTACTTCTTTTTGCATCTGGGGGGTGGCATGGGGCCACAGGAGCCTCTGAACGGGATTTGTACTCCTAGTTTGGGGCATGGCAGCAATGCAATTCTGGGAGCATCTGTCTTGGAGAAACAGCCCCTGAACAAGGGTGGGGATGGGACGGACCCCTGAACAGGGCAGATGTGGAGTCATGGCTGAGCCAGATGAGCAGGGGTCCAAAGGCAACGTTCACAGGCCCAACAGGGAGGTTTCACTCAAAAAACTAAAAAGGAACCAGCTCCCAGGGGCACAACTACACAGAAACTAAAGGCCCAGACAACTAAAGGCTCCAGACTCCATCTGGAGTGTGGCTGCTGGTGGGAAGGAAGATCTAAACCCTCCGCTGGCTCGGAGGTCCTGGGGGTCTGAGCCTGCAGGAGGAAGGTCTGGAGTTCCTGTGGGAAAGATGCTGTTCTGAACCCTGTTCTGTTAGGCCCATTTAACCCCCACACCAACTCTAGGAAGCAGGTGCTGTTATTATCTCCAGTGACAAATGAAGAAACCGAGGTTCAGAGAGGCTAAGGCACCCACCTCAGGTCACACAGCTGGTGAGTCGGATGGCTGGTGCCCCAGTAACCTGGCTCTGGAGAATGAGTCGGGCACCATGCTCCCCCACAGATGCATCTGTGCACTTCCGCATCCGGATGCTCTAGAGTCATCTTGAGGGCAGTGCTCTTCAAAGGCCCATCTGCGGAATTTGTGGGCCTTCGAACCATTCATTGATCATAAAAGACAATCAGCCTGGAGCGAGGGCAGGGCTGTTCTGTAGGAAAGCATGTGCCTAGAACAGGGCCAGATGTAGCCCAGTACAGGGCCCTGAGTGCTGCGTGTGTGCATGTGTGTGAGTGTATGTGTGCGCACGCGTGTCTATAAACTCCGGAAAAGGCAAGCACCAACTCTGGCAAAGGCTGGAAGCTAAAAATGCAAACACACTGGATATCTGCCTGACAAAGCCAGTTATTTCTGTGTATTCATTTGTTCTTTATCATTTTAATGGAGGCAACATTGACCCTGAGGGAATAAGTTAAGAAATGAAGCCTCTGTGTTTTGTGATTTTACTGGCATTTAGTAATCACGCGTGTGCACACACCCCTTCCCCCTCCCCACCCAACGCACGCGCGCGCGCGCGCGCACACACACACACACACACACACACACACACACACACAGTGTCAGAGACACAGGCAACTGGAATCACAGAATCTCATTTCTAACTTGAACGACTTTTCCTCTGAATGAGTTTAAATGTGTCTTCCTGAATTGTCTGTGTGTTAGGCCTGGCTCCTGGCTCCAAGCCTTTGCTTCCTTATCTGAAAACCTGTTTCTCAGGGGTGTGCTGAGGGTTAGTGAAGGAGCGGGTGTGAACATTAAGCAGCCTTGGCATCCGTGCAGGCCACCCATGTCGGCTCACTCTACACTCTGTGATTCCCCACCCAGCACCTGACGGTGTGTGTGTCACTTTTCTAGGGCACCGTGAGAAGCCCGAGTGCCCTATAACGTAGGGTGCTGCTCTTCTTATGGAGGTGATAGGCCCCCCAAGGCCTTAGAAGAGGCACTCAGCATGTTCAATAGCCTCTTCTTTCTGACGTCCCTTTCTGCAGTCCTCTCGCCATCTTGCCATCTCTGCACTGGGCCTGCCTGCTCAGAAGTGGGATAGTGGAAGTCCAGCCGTCAGGAGGAGTATCTGCTTCCTTTCTTCTTTCCTTCTATCCCAGGCTCCAGCCCCGGTCTCGGCCTGTGCTGACCCGGCAGGGGTCCCACAGTAGGGAAGGGAAGAGTAGGTTGGGGTGACATGTGTCCCATCACACAGGGACTGCCAGGGTGAGGTGGGAGAGGGCTCCCCAGCATCACCTGCCCTGGACTCCCCAATTCTAGTACTCCTCTAACGTTTCCTTTTCTGAGGATAACCCAGCCCATGTATGTATAGGCACCTTGATAGTTTTCTCCCAGTTAAGAGAAAACTCTGCTATCTTTTATTCTCAGGGCTCCTGTTCTGAGGAAAGATGTATTTAGCCTGAATTTATAACCTTATTTCAGAATGTTGCCAAGGGCATCTGAGATGATGTGAACCATAAGAATACAGGGCGGCCCATCCCCGCCTCTCCATCCCAGCCACGGGGACGGGAGAGCTCAGAGAGCTCCGGTTGGTAAGTTCTTGCTAGTCAGACCTCTGTGCCTCCTGTTGCCTAAAGTCTAGCCAGTACTGGGACTGGGACTTGAGTTCCTGTGGTCTGAATGAGGCCCCCGACCCCTAGGAGGGCAGTGAGCAGGCAGTTCTCCTTGGAGTGTGCATGTAGCAGGTACTGGACAATGCAAGCTGAACATGACATGGTCTGATCCCTGAATTTCATTTTACAGATGATCAAACGGGGACCCAACCATCTCTACTTCCACTCTGCCGTGGAGTGGATAAAATGTTATCGTAAAGGGATGAAGGTCACCACTGTCCAGTCCCACCAAGTTCAGAGGCTGGGGGCTTTCCATTGTATCCCACGTCTGTTCCTCTGGGTGTCAGGGACGGCAGCCTTCGTCCCAGGGGACTTGTGAAAGTTGGAAGAGATGCTCAGTAGATGAAACAGTCTGGGTGAGGAGCTGCAAAACCCCCATGCTTTGGTGGGAATCATTTCTGCATGCAGCATGGGGACCCCTGCCTCTGGGTGGACCTTACTTGTCAGCAGTGAAAGCAACAGCTCACTTAGCTTTTCAACCCAGGGGATGTGCAGGCCACTCAGAAGGTTACCATCCGGTCAGTGGCTCCCTGGTGCTGGATGGAAGGTTCTTTCAATATTGACACTTTGTGACCGTCTCTCTTTTTGGTCCCCCAGGCCTCAATCTCCTTCCTTCTAGTCTAAGTGCTGCTTCTCATCTATTCTCCCCAGATCTAGGCCCCCCTCTTTTTTTCTCTCTCATCTGTTGTATGGGAAGAAAGTTATCCCTGCTTCCCAGAGGGTGAGGAGTCCCCTTTAGAGGCCCAATTTGTCTTACCATGACTTGGCTCTTGTAAATCAACAGTTTTGCCTTTTCCACTACTGTCTAATATGTGAGTTTTGAGACCTAGCTTAGGAGTTCAAAAAACTGAATACTGAAAATTTTATTTTCTTGTGTTCCAATAATATATAGGTAGATGATCTGAAATGTATTGGGGGGATGACCCGAGCATAGTGACTGATTCTCCTAAAGGCTCTAGTGCACAGTCCTGTTTGTCACGGCTGGCCAACCCCTTTGGGAAGTGGGCTGCAGCCATCTCCCTGCAGACAATGGTGCAAGTTCAGTGCAATTATCTCTACCCCACAACTCATCTGGCTCTCCCCATTGTTTTCAGGGATGTGTTTATAAGCCGCCTTAGACGGATGATAGCTTTGTAAAAGCCTCATGAAGAATCCCCACAATCTACCCATAACCTCTAATGCACAGATAATAATGTCCCCAGAAGGCAATGTGGTGGAGTGGGGACAGCAACGCCCGGTAGCTGCCAGTCTGCCTTGGCTCCATCCCACCCCTACTCTGCAGCCTTGCAAATTGCATGCACTGTTTAAGCCTCAGTGTCTTTATACGCAAAGCAATTATAGTACAACCTTGATCTGTTGGACTCACAGGATTGTTTTAAGAATCCAACCATTGTGGACGGAAGGTTCTTTGTAAACTGCACAATGCTGGGCCACTTGCTCTTTCATCCACGACCTCCTGGCAGCAGCTGAAACACTGGGGACCTCCCTTCCTTACCCTGGGCACCCCCCTTCCCACATAGCTCACTCTCCTGATGACGGGGCAGTAGCCCCCGCGGATCCGTCCTGGGGGTGCCCTGTGCTGGAGGCCTGCTCCGGGCTGAGGCTTAGCCCAGAATGCTGGCTAATTAGCTGAACAGTTTGCAGTCTTTCTCGGCACGGAGTGTGACTCACATTCCAACTTCCTCACAAAGGAGAACGTTTTGAGAATCATTCTAGCACTGCAGCCTGGGGTCAAACAATCCAGACATTTGGCTTCTCTTCCTTCCCCAGCATTCCTTAAGGCCTTTCTTTTTATCCCCCTCCCCCTCCCCGTCCCGCCCTCCACCCTCCATATGCACCAATGGGCTTAGTCAGAGTGAGGAATCAAGAGTCCTCCAGAATAAAGAAAGACTCCTCGGTGTCCACAAAGACCCATGTCAGGCTCCCTTTCCACAAGCAGTCCTGGCCAGACCCAGGGTCTTTCTTACAGACATGTGAACAGCAGAATCCAAAGGGCCCAGCAGAGCATCTAGTCTAAGGACCCTGTTTGTAAAGGGGTAAACGGTGCCCAGAAGGGAAGGGAGCGGAGGAGAATGGAAGTGTCTTGGTAACATGCTGTGTGCAAGCCTTGTGTGAGGCTCACTTAATCTCTGCAGCAACCCCGGGGAAGGGAAGCCCTGCCCATCTCACAGAAGGGGGAAATGGATCTCAGAGGGGAGAAATGGTTGCGCAAGACCACACAGCTTCCAGAAGAGACCAGCTCTGCTGGCTTATGAGGTTATTCTTTGGGCGGATGTTTTCTAAGGACCAGGAAGCAGCAGAAAGAGACAGTTTGGCTTCAGAGACTGTCCCTCTGGGCCTCCGATCATCAAGGTGGGGAGAATCATGCTGTCTGCTCTGTGGGTCGGGAAGAGGAGGCGATGGATCCCTATATATAAAGATACCTCCTTCCACGGATGCAGTGCTCAGGAAACGTGTCCTCACCTCTTCCGACTCCACCGTTCTCTCTCCCTTCAGGAGTGGGTTCTCCTGATTGTGACTTTGAAACTTCAGCCTCAGCCCGTCTCCCTAGCCCAGAGCTCGTGCCAGCAGAGTCCCCATGGCCTTGGCCAATCTGACAGTGGCCCTGGATGTTTGGCCACAGGACTGCTTTCCCATGAGGCCAGGAAAGATCTGTGGCTGCCTGGTGATGCCTATGGCGGGTGTGGGCTCAGGAAGGAGGCCTCTTGCAGACCCCCACCCTGTAGATATGGGAGCACTGCTGAGCCCTCCAGTACATCTGTGCTGCTGACTGTGTTCTTGGCTTGAGCCACTTCTTTGACTCTCTTTCCCTGGGGGACCTGTGTCCCCTTGTAAAGTAGTTATCTCAAGGCTGAAAGACAGATAGCTCCAGTGTTTCTCAGGAGGCTCCTGGTCGTGCAGATCATGGCAATGACTGACTGAGCAGGGCCATTGCTGAATCCCACACATGTCAGCTGGAGCACAGACTCATCCAGGGGTCCACCCCAAACATAAGATGCTTTTCACATTGCGGCTGCTCAATAAAAGGAAGACTTTGCCAGCATGGGTGGGTCGTGTATGTCTTATAAACATACATCAGACCTTTTGAAACACAGACTCTGTAGAGTTGGAAGGGCCCTGGGAGGGACCTAGTCCAGCACCTCTCAGAGGTAAAGACAGTTGCCTCCTCTGAGCATGTACTCATTCATTCATTCACTCACTCACTCACTCACTCACTCATTTAATACTACTGGTTCAACTTGAGATGAAGTCACAAGCCAGAAATAGTTTAAAGAACAAAACCAAGCATGGCCCCCTGACCTTGGGAACCTTATTGTCTGAAGGGAAGCAGGAAAGTGAAGAAGGTAATTAGAAAGCCGAGAGGCGGTACTAGATCGTTCAAGGCTCCCTGAGCCCTGGGAAGTATTTGGGTCTTTAGCTTAAAAATAATGGGAAATTTAAAAAGGGATTTTAGCAGGGGCGGGGGGTGGGGGGGGGTGAGTGATACAGTCAGATTTGCTTTTTTTTTTTTTAATTTAATTTTTTTAAGTAAATGAATTGGAGGAGGTCAGGACAGGAGGCCTGGAGAATATTGTGGTGGTCCAGGCAGGGTGGAGGGCAGCTGGGAATAAGGTGGTGAGGGTGAAGATGGAAGGAGTGGACAGATTTGAGGGACGTTTAGGAGGTTAAAAACACAAACCTGCTCCTGCCAGAGGTTCTGTTCAACCAACTGCTAGTAATCAACTAAAAGAAGTGACTGCTCATCCTGGGATCATCCATTCCAACCTGCTCAGTGTACAGAAGATAGACCTGCAGGGTCTGAGGGCGAGAGGACTTGCCTGAGTCATGCAGCAAATTAGATGCGGAGCCTAGTGTGAACTCCTGGGAACCACAGGCTGGCCTCACAGCAACGCCCAGAAGTGGACCAGGTACCTCCTAGGGGCTGCAGGCTTGCTCCAGGGAGGAGAGGAGAGGAACCCTGTCTCCAGCCCCCATGGGCATTGAAGAACTGGGGTTCTAAAGATGAAGGGGTACTTCCCTGGTGGTGCAGTGGTTAAGACTCCGCAGTCCCAATGCAGGGGGCCTGGGTTCGATCCCTGGTCCGGGAACTAGATCCCACATGCATGCCGCAACTAAGAGTTCACATGCCGCAACTAAGGAGCCTGCCTGACGCAACTAAGACCCGACACAACCAAATAAATAAATAAATATTTTTTAAAAGTTTCAAAAAATATTAAAAAAAATAAATAAAGAAGAAGGGGTCTGCGGAGGTGAGGGAGAGTAGAGGAGGGGGACAGGGAGTGGAGGTCTCCATTCAGTCCCTCTCCCACAGTCACTGTGCCTACAGCACATGTTTCAGCCAAGGAGGTGAAAGGCAGCAGGGTGGGGAATCTGAGAACAATGGGCATTTGATGCCTCCGGGGGCAGGACAGATAATGAGATGAAGGCCTGAGCCTGAGCCCAGGGGACGGTTTGCAGTCCAGCCTGCCCCACTTTGTGGCACTAAGGGCAGACTTAAAGGTCAGGAGGCCCCTTCCCCCGGAGCGCAGTTCCTTCCTTCCAGCTGCTTGGACGTCAGACCCTCTCATGTGGGGCTCTCCTGGCTGCCCCCTCCCTCCATGCTCTTCTTGGCCGCCCCTACAATCTTCCATAGGGGCGGGGAAGCTTCCTATTAGCTTCAATGGCTCCTTTGTGGCAGCAGCTGCAGCCCTGGGGGTTCCGTCTCCCTCTCTTTCTCTCCCTCCTCCTTCCTTCCCGCAGACCCCCCTGGGAGAAGCTTGGCTCCATGGATGGAGAGCTGGGCAGCTTGTTCCTGTGTTCTCTACCCGCAGGCCCTGACTGCAGGGTTTCCGGTCTCCCCTTCCCATTCAGGGCAGGTGGCTGGCTGTAAGTGGCCCTGTTCCCTCTCCTGTCGTTTCTGGGAGGATGCTGTGAGTGAGGCAGGAAAGCTATTGCCCCAGCAGGTGAACACGTGGGACCACAGGATCCCCCTTCTCCTCCTTCACTAAAGCTCCTTGCCTGTGTGATCTTGGCTTTTTTGTAGGATCCACGTCAGAGGGAAGAGGTGTGCTGTGCTTTTGGTTACAGCTTTTGGAATTGAAGATAGAGATGGAGAGAGGGAGAGGCAGACAGACATAGGGAAAACCACCTTTATTCTTTAATTCTCCAGGTGGGCTTTACCAATCCTGGTAAAATATAATTTTGGAGTCATCAGTTTGAATGGATAAGACATTCAATTTGGTGTGGGACTTAATCTCCCTTCTTTTCTGGCCTGGATATCTTTATCTGCCAGCAGGGTCTCAGATCCCTAACACCCTGTGGGCTGTGGGAGTCCAGGAGACCTAGGAAAAAATGCTGGGTGAATGACAGGGGCCATGCAGGAAATAGTACAGGTCTCTCTGCCTGGAACTCCCTGCCTTTCATTATGATGACATAAGTTTAAGCTCATGTGATGTGTCAAAGAAGAATAAAAGAAAAATGATTTCATGAAGAACCGGGCATTTGAGCTGGATGAGGGAGGATGCCCCAGGCCCTGGCAGCTCTGTAAGGCCAACCAGCTGGCCACCCAGATGCGCTAGACCATGGCAACTCTCAAAATGCTGGAAAGAGGGTTTGCTCTTTATCCCCTGCTCTAAGCAGCAGCAAATTCCTGGAGCCAGTGAGCATGTAGCAGAGGGTTAGGGGGCCTCACTGGGGAGTCCAGAGCCCCAGGCCGCAGTGCACACCTAGGGAAGGCTGGGCTCGCCCACAGCTCCTCCCACTGGGCCCGGGGATGGACTCTTGGAGAGGCCCAGAGCAAGGAGCCTGCAATGGCCAAATCCAGCTCTTGGTCTCCCCGCCCCTACCCCAATGAGGCCGCCCCTCACCACTTGGTGACTGTACACTTTCTTGTGGGGAGACAGCTCCTTGGGAAGGTCCACCTTGACTTAATTATTACCCAGAATGCCAGCCCCCTGGAGGACCAGCCAGTACCCTCACTCCCTGCAGTCTGGGCAGCCTCTGCTCTCTGTGAAGAGTGCCTAATGCCCACAAACCACACTGACCTCCAGTGTCTCCGGCCTCAGGGTCTTACTGGAGCCATGGGGAGCCAGTGAGCCTGTCCAGCCCTATGAACTGGGAACCCCAGCTGAGGGAGGGACTGGGGAAGCATGATGCTGCCTCATCCCAGTCCACCCCCTGACGGAATTCCGCAAGAGCCCTTTGTGCTGCAGAAGAGGAGTCTATCTGTAGGCCCTTCGGCCCCCACTGCCTTCGCTCTGTACAAGCTCCAGGGAAAAGGTTGGGCGGCTGAGGCCCTCGTACCCCATGTTCGCGTGTGATGAGCAGCTGTGGAGGAGCCATGGGCGGCTGGGGAAGGTGCTGACACAGGGTGCGGAGTTGGAGTGATGGGGCTGAATGTGTGCTTAATGACCATACGTGGATATACAGAAGCAGGACAGCTTCACCCTCGCCGCCTCTGTGTGAGCTTGCCTCCCAGTGTGCCGACACCTGGTTAAAGGCGCTGCCTCTGTCTCCCCAGCCTCTGGTGGGCACCCAGGGAGCTTTATGCAAACAGGACAGGCTGTCGTGCAAGGAGGTCCCATTCCCAGGAGCGTGGGTAGCAGGGAGCTGGGCCCAGCCCCCGTCTCCCATCTGTACGAGAAGCCACAGGCTGCTCAGGTGTGGCCACCTGGTGGGATGGAGACGCTTCCCTGCTCCCATCTCTCACTTCTCCTGGGACCGCTCAGGCAGCAAACACAGACCACAAATCCTCATGTGGGGCAGAGGACACGGCATTGGCCGGGGAGGCGGAAAGCCGGAGTCTGAGCAGCTCTGTCTCATCTCAGAGCAGCCTTGACCAAACATTGCCCCCCAGGGCTTCAGTTTCCAAATATAGCAATGAGTCGTTGGAACAAGAAGCCTTCTGGTCTGGTTCTCTATTGATGTGTGATAAAGCACCCCCAAACTTAGTAGCTTCCATCGACAACATTTCCTTTGCTCACGACATCGGGGGCGCCTGCACAGCCCACGCCTGCCAACTGTCGGACGGCTCACTTCCTCACACCCACCTGTGGCTTTTCCACGTGGCTGCTTGGCTTCCTAACAAGAGGGTGGCCAGCATCCTTAGAGACAGGGGCAGAGGGAGAGGGAGAGAGTCAGAGAGAGAGAGGGAGAGGGGGAGAGGTGGAAGATATATATCACCTTTCCTGATTTAGCCTTTCAAGTTACTTCCAGTGCATTCAATTTGTCAGGAGTTAGTCACTAAGACTGGCCCATATTCCGGGGGAGGGAGAATAGACTCCACTTTTTGGCAAGAGGGGTTTCAAAGAATTTGTGGATTTGTGGACGGGCTTCAATACCACTCACTTTCCAAGTCCCTTTCGCCCCTGAAGAGGCCATGGGTATGACACAGAGTGTGATAGCGCCATGAGGGTCAGGCTTCCCCCCATAGTTCTACTCTGCCAGTCCTGCTTCCTAAATTTTACTCCCCCTTCCAGGTGAATCTTCACACTAGATGGGACAGGAAATCGTAACCATCTAGAGATGGCAGCATAGCCTAGCGTGTCTGTTTGGGTAACTCTGGCATGAAAGTAGTTCAGTGCATAAAGATCTGAGTTGGGGAGTATCTGAGAGGCCCATTTCTGAAACTCTCCAGTTGGCCACGTGCTGCCTAGCCCACTTCTTATTTGTTCCTTTGAAGGCTTCCCAGAGTGGCTCTAGCCCAAATGCAAGGAACTGCCCCCAGCTGTCCTCCAGCTGGCTTCTCCAGCTCAGCCAGCAGTCACCCTTGGCTGAGGGCTTCTGCCTGGCCTGGGCCCTGGGACTGGACACCTCCACGTGGCTCATGTGTCTCTCTTCTCCTTTTAATCAGCTTCTCCATCAAGAAGGTTTTCATTACTTTCCAAGCATCTGAGCCTCTCAAGTTCCCTTTCAAGGAAAAGCGCATTTCTAAAGATGGGTTTTCAGTCAACCGTTGTACCATTGTGATGGATGCCACCAGGGGATGGGGCCTGGTGTCCAGGGCTTGATGGCCACTGGCCTGGTCCATAAGGGGGATATAAAGCGCCTCACTCAGCCTGCGCTGCTCCTTCAGTGACAAGAGCCGCATTTTCTGTCCTCGGCTTATATTCTTCACATGCTTTTCCCATCTCACGGCCCCTAGGTGGCAGCAGCAGAGTATTGGAGGGCAGAGGATGGGCAAAGTGGGTGTGAGAAGTGGTGTCAGAACAAGAAGGGAAACAGCAGGGTCACCTCTGATTCCTCTCTCTGCCAGCTAGCTTCTGTTGCTGAGGAAGACATGGTTCTCTTCCCCTGACACTGGGCATCCCCTGAGGTGGGAGAGTTCTGGTGCCATTTCCAGCCGTTTCTCCACACCGTCGTGAACTCCCAACATGGCAGGTACGGATCCCCGAAAGAAGCCACCACAGTAAGCCCATAGCCCTTTTAGTGGTGTAGTGCGGCGAGCATGCCACACAACGCTGAGGGGCACCTGGGGACCCATCCACATCGAACGAGGTGAACAAGTCATGCAAAGTAGCTGCTAACCTGGTAGACCAGGATTAGCCATTAAGGGACCTGGATGCAGATTTCAGCTCCACCCCTATCTAGATGTGCGACAAGTGGTAGGTCATTTCGCTTCTCTGGCCTTCAATCTCCCCATCTGCACAAGGACAACTTTGGACTAAGTTATTGCTAAGCCACCTTCAGTTTGAATGTTCTATCATCCCATCTGTGAGGAAAGATGATGAATGCTGTATTAATGACAAAGTAAAGAGATGCTCTTTTGGCTGTGGTTCTGGGGTAGTTCCTGAAGAGGAGACAGAGGGCCAGAGTGGGCCCCACAAACATGTGCAAGATATCGGGGGCTATTTGCAAACAGAAACCAGAGAACAGCAGCAGGCCAAGCCTAAGAGGGCTGTAGGCCTGGGCCCAGAGGCAAATCTGCCGGTGTCCCTCTGCTGAGCTTTTACTCCAGTCCCCACCCTCCACATGGTTCATCTTACTTGGATCTCCTTTGTGTTCCCTCTCTACCCAATAACCTCGAACCCACTCTCAAGACTCAGTTTATCCTTCGACTTCTCCATGAAGATTTCACTGGACTCCGCGTCTATGTCACGTGCCCGCCTCTGTATTTCTTCTGGACTCTGTGCTCATCACTGTAGAGAGTGTTTATCTTTCACACACACACACTCAATGGTCATAGAGCTTTATTTTTATAAAATCAATTATAATCCGCTTTGAACCTCACTTCTGCTAGGGCTGGCAGAAAAATCCATCATCTGACCTCTGGGGTTTATTCCACCCACCCCAAAATTCTATGAAGGCTTGTGGAGGCCTTACTTCCAATAGTGCATCTGGGAGGACTCTTTTTCATCACGTGCACTTTGATCCATTCCTTGTCCAAGTCCACTTGGGCTCTTATCTGCCTCCCTTCAGGCAGACAGTACTGGGCTTCCATGCCAGGGCTGGGTGTGGGGCTCTTTGCTGAGGCTGAGAACCCAGTCTCCCTGAGGCTGCCACACAGGCTGTGAGGGCCTCCTCCTTCCTGGGGTGCCCCAAGTGGGTTAGTGCAGGCCTGCTGCTCGCATAATTCTGCCTGATGTGTGCTTTTTCGTGTTGGGGAATCTCTTTCTCCCTTTTTTGCCCCTGCTATGTCTCTTCTCCTCTGTTCACACCTTCTCCCCTCTTCCTCTGGGAGCATCCATGCCCTACTCTCAATGATCCACAAATTCATAACGTATCAAATTATTTACCATATGAGATTAAAGATCTGGGTTTATATGTGTGTTTACCCAATCAGCAACAAGCTTCAGGAGGGCAGGAACTGTGTCATATTAACCTTTATAATTCCGACAACTGGAAAAGTGCCAGACACATGTGAGAACTCAAGACATTGTCACTGAATTAGATTGAATCAACTATCCCAGTTGTGCAGAGTTGTCCAAGATGAGTCTGAATCAGGACTACTCTCTCCTTTTTGGGATGGATCTGGTTACGTGAGTGCAGAAAAATCAAGACTTTCTGTTTCATGGCATTCTGGAAACATAAGCTTGAATCTTTGAGAACTGGCGAAACTCAAAGTCAGGTGAGTGATAACATCTTGAGCTGTCAGTAGCTGGGAGGTAAAGGAATCAGGTTGCAGCCCTTGAAAAAAATGAAGCCTGGACAGCTAGAAAAATTTGGGCCACAGCCAAATGGGAACTCGACTACAAAATTAGAGACAGAGCAGAAACCCAGTCACGGAGACTGGACATATTCGGTAGTGATTGGGAGCAAAGCAACGGCTGGGTGGGGTACCAAACAGAGCAAGTGATGCTAAGACTTAGGACAGCATCCTATCACCTGGCAGGGTCGGCACTCTAGTACCTGCTATGTCTAGTTCTCATTGACCCAGGACACAGTGGGCTCAGCCTGGTCTAATTTTCAGTTATGGAAATTATAAAGTTTGAGGGCTTCATTTCCAAATGGAGAGCTGTCCTACCTCTGGATGGAAATAAGCCATTAGGGGGCCACTGGGTGGATTAAAGATGGTTCCTGGGGAAAGAACTTTAAAGGTAACTCAAGTATCTGGCAAAGTACTTGGTTGGGGATGAAGGCTTCAGATCTACAGAGCGTAGATGGTATGGTATCACTCTGGGGTTTTAAGCATTGGTTTCATCAGTTGGCTAGCCCTAGTAGGATTTCGGATTTTGCTTCTCTCTGAGACTGACAGGTTATATGGACTACAAAATGGACCCTAAATAGATGTAATGGAGTCCAGCGATTCATTGAATAGAATGGTGTGGAATGTCTGCCAAGAGCAACAGTGACCCTTAGCCTAGTTAATGTTTTATTCCTCTTTCTAAGCATAATTAGCCCACAGAGTAGCTGTTTCTGAAGGTCACTACTGGCTCACAATAGTAAACCTTGTCATTAGTAGGGGGTGGGGGACGGGACTCATTTTCCTATATGCTGTGCACAGGGCACACACACAGTTTGTCTAAAACCTGAATCAAGGTATTAGAGGTAAGTGAAAGCAAAAAGGGTTCTTATTGAGTTTAGGTTTGGAAACTGAGCCGTTGAGAGACTGTTCCTTCCCATTTTCATTTTTTAAAAAAATTTAATTTTATTTATTTTTTTATACAGCAGGTTCTTATTAGTTATCCATTTTATACATATTAGTGTATAGATGTCAATCCCAATCTCCCAATTCATCCCACCACCACCACCCCCTGCCACTTCCGCCCTTGGTGTCCGTACGTTTGTTCTCTACATCTGTGTCTCTATTTCTGCCCTGCAAACCAGTTCATCTGTACCATTTTTCTAGGTTCCACATATATGCGATAATATACGGTATTTGTTTTTCTCTTTCTGACTTACTTCACTCTGTATGACAGTCTCTAGACCGATTTTCATTTTGGCAATAATATAACGGTAGAGGTTTTCAACAAATACTTCTAAACAATCAATCTTGTTTCCAATTAAGGTTTGTGAGTTGAATTAGATTATTTTAGTGATAATAGTGAAATAAGTATATCTAAAGCCTCCTTGCTTCAGGCCTTAAGCTGGCGTAGAATTTATGAGAAAGCAAACCGATGGAACCTTGGCAAAGGAAGAGGTGAATTGGATGAAATGTGCAGTTTATTGAGTTGGATGGTGAAACTCCACCTTGATTCCATCTTTAGGACAGGGAGCAGATTATTTGGTTAGAGTTAAAAGTCTCTATTCGGGACAGACTGGGGAGTTCGTGCAAGACAACTCATAGTGAAAAGAATTAACAGAGTTTTCATTTATTCATTAATTCATTTTGTCTGTTTCCATTTGCCTACAGGTAATATTTTTCCTTTTTTTAAATTAAACTTTTTATTCTGAGATAATTGTAGGTTCACATGAAATTGTAAGGAATAATATACAGTATGCACATTACTCAGTTTTCTTCAGTGGATAAACAAATTGTGTACATCCACACCATAAATCTATAGTACAGTATCACACCCAGGATACTGACAATGTTGCGGTCAAGACACAGCATTTCCGTCACCACAAGGATGCCTCGTGTTGCCCTTTAATAATCATGCTCAATTCCTCCTGCCCCCACCCCTCTTTTACCCCTGGAAACCACTATTCTGTTCTTTATAATATTTTCATCATAAGACTGTTATATATATGGAATCATAAGGTATGTTATCTTTTGGTATTGGCATTTTTCACTCCCCATAATTCTCTGGAGATTCTTCCAGGTTTTTGCGTGTATCAATAGTTTCTTTTATTACTGAGTGGTATTCCATGGATGGATATACCTAATTTATTTAACCATTTACCTGCTGAAGGACATCTGGGTTGTTTCAGTTTTTAACTGTTATGAACAAAGGTGCTGTAAATATTTGTGAGCAAGTTTTTTTTTAAATTGAAGTATAGTTGATTTACAATGTCATGTTAATTACTGCTGTACAGCAAAGTGATTCAGTTATACATAAATATATATTCTTTTTAAATATTCTTTTCATTACAGTTTGTCATAGGATACTGAATATAGTTTTCTGTGTTATATAGTGGGACCTTGTTGTTTATCTGTTCTATACATAAAAGCTTACATCTGCTGACCCCAAGATCCCAGTCCATCCCTCCCCCAACCCCCTCCCCCTTAGCAACCACCAGTCTGTTCTCTATGTCTGTGATTCTGTTTCTGTTTCATAGATAGGTTCATTTTTGTGATATTTTAGATTCTACATGTAAGTGATATCATATGGTATTTGTCTTTCCCTTTCTGACTTACTTCACTTAGTATGATAATCTCTAGTTGCATTGTGAGCAAATTTCTATGTGAACATTAGTCTTCATTGTTCCAGGTTTCAGCCCTTAATGGATTAATTCAACTCCACATGGAGTTAAACATTTGGCAGAATTCTCCAGTGATACCATGTGGGCCTGGCGATTTCTTTTGGGGGATTTTAAAATTATGAATTAATTTCCTTAATAGTTATGAGCTAGTCAAACTATTTATTTATATTGGCTAAGCTGAGATAATTTGTCCTTTTCAAGGAATTGGTCCATTTAATCTAAGTTTCCAAATTTATGTGTGGTGAGTTGTTCATAGTATTCCTTTATCACCCTCTCAATTTCTGAAGGGTCTATAGTAATATCCCTTGTTACATTCCTGATATTGGAAATTTGTGTCTCCTCTCTATAATTTGGCCATTTAGCTAGAGGTTTGTCAATTTTATCGATCTTTCCAAAGCTCTTTGTTTCCTTGATTTCCCCATTGATTTTCTGTTTTCAGTGTCACTGATTTCTACTCATCTTTATTATTTCCAGAACTTGCTTTGGATTTATTTTGCTCTTCTTTTTCTAGGTTCTTAAGGGGGTGAGGGTGCTTAAGCTACTGAGAGTTTTTCTCTTTTCTAATGTATGCATTTAGTGCTATGTTTCCCTCTCAGCACTGTTTTCAGCTGTGACACACAAATTTTGATGTTATATGTTTGTTTTCATTTCATTTAGTGTATTTTTGATCTCCACTGAGATGTGCTCTTTGACTCATACGATTATTTGGAAGTGTGCTGTTTAGTTTCTGAGTGTTTGGAGATTTCCTTGGTAACCTTCTGTCATTGATTTCTAGTTTGATTTTATTGCGATCAGAGAATACACTCTCTATGAAGTTAATTCTTTTAAATTGTTCAGGAGAGTTGTAAAGCCTAAGATAGTATCCACCTTGGCATACGTTCTGTGGGCACTTGAAAAGAATGCGTATTCTGCTGTTGAGTCAAGTGTTCTATAAATGTCAGTTAGTTCCTATTAGTTTATGGTGTCCTTGCCCATTTTCTGTCTTATTTTATCATTTTTGAGATGAGTTTTGAAGTTTCCAGTTATAATTACTGATTTGTCTATTTCTCCTTTCAGTTCTGTCACATTTTAGTTTACATATTTTGCAATTCCGTTATTTGGCATGCTTAGCATTACTGTGTCTTCTTAGTAGATCAACTTTTTTATCATTAAATAATGTCTCTTTCTGTCTCTGGTAATTAGTTTTGCTCTGAAAAATCTATTTTATCTGCTATTAATATAGTTACTCCTGCTTTCTTTAACTAATACTTGCATGATAAATATTTTCCATTCTTTTACTTTCAATCTGTCTGTATTGTTATCTTATTTGAAGTGAATTTCTCATAGACTACATATATTTGACTCATATTTTTAAAAAATGTACTCTGCCAGTCTCAGTCTTTTAATTGGTGTATTTTGTCCATTTACAGAATTTACTTAATTCTATTCCAAATTAAATTGTTGTGAAAACTCATCTGATTGGCAGAAACTAAATGACCTAGATCCCTACCTGCTAGAGAGTTGAAGAAAGCTGCTTTTAACTTTCCAAACTCTGTTTTCCAGACAGATACATGAGAAGTTAAAATAGAAGCTGAGTGGGGTGCCTACTCATTTCTCTGAAATGTCCCACCTTCCACTGAGGGATCCCTGGATTGCCCCAATTCCTGGAACTGCAACTTTCATTTTCATATGCTGGTCACAACCTATCTCCTGGGAATCAGAGGGGTGTGGTAAGTTCAAGATGAGCCTCTTTATTTAAAGGTGGCTTAGCTACTGGTTATGCCATTGGAGTTGCTCTGTTATGTGTCTGCAGACATGGACTGCTGGGCTGATATTTAGCGGTCTTCAGGTTCTCAGTTTGTTAAGAGCACTTTTCTCTGAGGTAAAAGAGAAGAAGCACTTCATCCATAGGTCACATTTAATGCTGGACTCTGAGGGAGTTTAGCTTCATCGAGCTAATGATATGTTTAAATAGAATTGATGTACTTGGACTTGAAAGTCAAACCATCTCTGTTTCTGGAGGACAACAGTGTTAATATGCACCTGTAGAGACAGCATCTGTCCTCACAGCTGGAAAGACCTGAACAAGATATTTAAAGCAACACTAGATGGGACAGCCAGGAAAACAATGAGAAGGCTGGAGAATTAACTGGTGGAGTCCAAAGCAATATCAGAGAGAAGTGGAAGAAACAGAATTTAGTTACCAATGTGCAATGACAAGAGATGTCCAAGTCCAGGAGAGTAAACATCAAAGGTAGAGCCCATACACCCATCTAGGTAAAGCCAATGAGACCTGAAGATAGACAAGGCAGAAATGTGCTTTCCTGCACAGGGCATTTTGGTTCAAGGCTTTTTATTCCAGTCAAGAGACCCAGCGTTCTGAGTTGTCAACCTGGGGGTAGGAGGAGGGAGTGAAAAAAGGAGAAACCCAAGGGCTCTGGTCTGAGGATGGAGGGAACTGAAAAGAAGGAGAGAGGTTGTGTATGCTGAAAGCACTCTTAGCTCTGGCCCATCCTCTGCTGTGCAGGTCTCTGCATCTTCTGTAACAGGACTCAAATTGGTTCCTTCACGCATCAATCATCATCAACTCCTTTATCTCCACATTTGCTTATATGTCATGTGTGAAAAACTGTCTTGCTCTTTAAAGACCAATTTCAATAATCCCTTGTACATGATTTTTATGTCCTTCCACCATTTTCAGAGAATGTTGCTTGAACCTTTACTAGAGTTCTTATTTATTCCTTATTTAATGTGATATAAAACAGAATGTATTATTATTAGGGCAATAGAAGACTCAGGATCAGGAGAGTGACCTGGAAATGACAAAACTCTGAAAGGGAAAGTAAGACCTGAATAAATGGAGAGATTGATCATCTCCTTGAATGGAAAAACAATACTAAAGACATCAATTTTCCTCAAATCCGTGGATGTTTCTTTGTCTCAGTGGTAATCTAATTCTTCTCTTGGTTTCTCCCACCACATCATTATTTGTATTAAAATTTACTCAAGTACTGAATCTTTCATATGTTTATGTTTTTCTTTTTTAATAGGAATTCCATATATATTCTGGAAGTCATTATCAGACATTGTTAATAGTGTTGCAAATACTTTTCCCTGACTGTAACTCTGTCACTTGCCTTTTGTTTATGGTATCTTTGTTTATGATATCTTTTGCCATACAGAAATTTTAAATTTTATGTAACAAAATCTTTTATGATTTTTCTTTATGATGCCTTGAGTATGTAGCTTGTTAAGATTTTTCCATCAAAATTTATAAAAAATAATCTCTTGTATATACACTTTTATCCCAATGACAGTTTTATGTTTATCTGTTTATTGAAGTTAGAATTCACATTTGCATATAGTGTCAAAGAGGGAATTCACTTTATTTTTTTCTTCAAATTGGTTGTTGGTTGTATAGAATTTTGGTTTTTTTGTTTATTTATCATAATGCATCCTTTTCCCCACTGTTTTGATATACTATTTTTATTATATACTATCTATGTATCCATTTCTAGTGTTTTTATGCTCCATTGATTAATTAACAATTCTTCCATCAATATTGTTTCAAAATACATTTGGAAACCTGGGACAGCAAGACTTTTTTCGTAACTATTCTTAAAGTTTTATTGTTTATATGTATATGTTTTCTATGCTAGAAGAATTTTAGCTTGTTGAGTTTCATAAAACATCCTGTGGGAATCTTGATTTGAGTGTTTTGCATCTACTAATTGATTTGATGGAACTGATGATTTTACAGTGTGCAACATTCTCACCTAGAAACAAAGATGATTTGTCTTTCATTGATCCAGTCTTTTATAGCCTTCAGTAATGTATGGTTGTTTTATTTATATGTGCCATATGCATTTCTTACTAGTAATATTTAGGAATCTTATAGGCTTGTGCAATTTTTAAAAATAATTTTTTCTATTTTTTTAATTAAAGAGGTCTTGATTTCTGTATGATGTTCTTATTATTAACCACCCACTGCACTGAATTCTATTATGGTTTTAATATTTAGTTGTTTCTCTTGTTATTCTTGGTATATAATCCTTTCAATCTGCAAATATAATTTTTTCTCTCGTTTCCAAAATTATATTTTTATTTTTCTTGCCTTACTGCATTAGCTGAAACTTCTGTGCAATGCCATGTAGTAGCAGTGATTATAGGCTTGTCTTATTTGTGATTTTGTTATATTTTTCTAACACCTAGAAAAGGAACAAATATTCAATAATTTTAGTTCTATTTATACCTCAGTTGTCACCCTTTGCCTGTTTTCAGCCTACTTATAAAATAAGGGGCTTGCATTCACTGAGCTCTTATTTCTCTTTCAGTTTGTATATCCTTTTAATATGTTATGTAATGGATGGGCATGAGAACAAAGATCAGCTTTTGAAAACAAAAACTAAAATGAAATAAATGCTTATTGATTTATAATGAAATGGAGTCTAACTGATAGACTACAATTTCCCTAACAAGATTTGAGAAGTTAAGGGGAACTGCAGCTGGAGATGCTAAAGTCCAAAGAGAGGTTTTAACTTTTCTTGAATGCTCAGATACCAGAGAAACTGAATGTTTGGAACAAGAGTTTTCCACGCCCTCCCCGCAAATTCAGTGTGCTAAATTAGCCAAAAATGATGCATACTTGCTTGCCACAAGCACTCATACCCAATCTACCTTCCTTGACATTTCCCTCATCAAGTCTCTTATAATAATGGACAGAGTGAGAATAGAAATTGGAGAGAATTTGATGGTTGTGCTAATAAAACATAGGAGAGTGAGGGATGCAGCACTAGGTTAGCCTTCAATCCATGCCTTCTGAAAGTCAACTATAATTCTTTGGCCAAATTGTCTGCACAAGAATCCTAAGGGGTATTAGAGAAAATGGAGTAGATCAGAGAGTTATGGGGCCTCTGTCCACTCAGGATAAAGCTAAGGGGCCTTGTGGAAGACAGTGATGGATTCAAGCCATATGAAAAAGCATATATCAAGTACATCGACCTCATCCCTATCTTTGGAGGATGTACATAATTTATAGAGTGTTTAAATTTGACAAATGGCTCAAACGATTTAGAATAAGGGACAGGAAACACATGTTTCTTTTGCATGAACTTCACCAGAGCAGAAATGCTTATGATCTCCTGAGTTATAGAGCTTGAGTTCTCCATCAAAGTGCTCCTAATTACAGGGATTACTCTTTTCCACAAAGGCGATCCATTATGGAGCATGCTGTCTCCATAAAGACCAAGAATACACTATGCAGCTCAAGCTAAGTGGTAATTTATATTGTTGTTTATAGGAAGAAAGAGCAAGAATGAGAGGGAGAGTGAGGATGAGAGCAAGAGAATGAGGGAGAAAGAATCCCGAAGAAAGGACATTTTAGTGAAGATGGAAAGGGACAGGAAAAAGGATTGGAACATACTATGGAAATGACCTCAGCCTCCTGTTCAAAGGAGCTGAGCTGTGAGGTGAGGAAAGAGGGAACTGTGGAGAGTTGAGTAAGTTCAGTTTCTTTAAATTTCCTACACCTGGGTAGGTGACCAAAGTGAACGCTCTGGTAGCCAAGGGTATAGATCTCTCTTAGGGCCTTTTTGTGAGAAGCAGAACAGTTCACTGAAATACATTTTGCCAAGGGCTAGTTCATTGAGAATCAAGTGACCAAATTCCAAATTACAGAAGGACCTGCTCCCTGATTTATTGTGGATTTTGCTGCATGGTTTAGTCCCTCTGCATTTGCACACATCATTTTATATATGAGTGGGTGGGCTTTCCCTTAAATGCAGTTTACCATCATGCCCCCTTTGTGGATCTAAGTCCTGACTCTGTAATTGGCACTGCCTTGACCAAGGCTTCTGCCCCTGCCTCTGCTTCTATCGGCAAAGCAGCTGCAACAGCCTGCTTCACCATGTTTAAGATATTCATCTGATGTATATTATAAATTGGCTTCTGGCAAATTGATTTTCAGTGAATTGACCAACAACACTTCCTTTACAACTGCCTAGATATGGAAACAATCTAAGTGTCCATCAACTGATGAATGGATAAAGAAGATGTGATGCACACACACACACACACACACACACACACACACTGGAATACTACTCAGCCGTAAAAATATTAAATTTTGCCATTTGCAACAACATGGATGGACTGGACGGTATTGTGTTACGTGAAACAAGTCAGCCTGAGAAAGACAAATACTGTATGATACCACTTGTATGTGGAATCTAAAAAATAAAACAAACTAGTAAATATGACAAAAAGGAAACAGACTCACAGATAAAGAGAACAAACTAGTGGTTACCAGTGGGGAGAGGAAAGTGGAGAGGGGCAATATAGGGACAGGGGATTAAGAGGTACAAACGGTTATGTATAAAACAAGTTATAAGGATATATCGTACAACACAGGGAATATAGCCAATGTTTTATAACTACAAATGGAGTATAAAAATTGTGAATCACTATATTGTACACCTATAACATATAATATTGTACATCAACTATACTTCACTTTAAAAAAAATTTTTAAAATTAAAGAAAATGGTGAAGGCAGTCCTTCCCAGCTTAAGATATGACTTAACTTTGAGAATGTAGCATGTGAAAGAGACTTAGAAGCTCTGGGACCAACTCCTAGTTCTTACACTTAGGATTAGGGAAAAAAAAAAAAATCAGAGCCTCAGTTTATTTGTCCTAAAGTGGGAATGCTCTTCTTGTCCTAGATGATGATTGTTTAGATCAGTGGTCTCCAACATTTCTGGTACCAAGGACCAGTTTTGTCAAAGACAATTTTTCTACGGATGGGGCCGGGGGGCATGGGGCGTGGGTGAATGGGCATGGTTCAGGCAGTAACGCAAGCGATGGAGAGCGATGGGGAGCCGCGGATGAAGCTTTGATCTCTTGCCCTCCGCTCACCTCCAGCTGTGCGGCCCGGTTCCTAGCAGGCTGCGGAACTGTACCAGTCTGTGGCCCGGGGGTTGGGGACCACTGGTTTAGATTCATCCATTCAGCCAGTCTCTCCTGGGGGCTCCCATGACCCAGGCGCTGTGCTAGTGAAGACTGCATCACTGTCTCTGTCTTCATGCATGAAACAGCTGGTGGGAGGGATGGATGTGAAATAACCACGGGGGTGGGAAGCACAGACTGTGTGTGAACTTGGAGCTGGTCTGGTTTGAAGATACGGTGAAGGCAGGAGTTTGGCTCATCAGAAATTTTGAAAGACGGGCTCTGCGGCTGAAGCACAGTGAGCCAGGATGGAAATGCGAGCGCGGTGCCACACGTGAAAGAGCTTTGTATGCTACTCTCGTTGTTCCTGCTGCACATCCTTCCTTCCTCTGCTGCTCCCAAGCCTCGCCTCCTTCCTCCGAATATTTCAGGGATCTGGAAACAGCGAGACTCATGTTTTGGTTTCTCTTGATCCTCACACAGCCTGGAGATTTCTTCCTTCCCAGCAGGTCCCTGGCTCAGCAGGATCATGCCTGGCCCTGGATGGAGGGCATGTCCACTTTACAGACCACAGCAAGAACCTGGGTGGCAACTCATTAAATGGCTGTTCTGCCACCTGTCTGCGTAGGCTTAGCAGACAATGACATAGGCATCCGGCAAAGGCCAGATGGCAAAGGCCATCACTCTATTTCAAAGTATCACCTTGACCCTTCCCTTCACAGCTCCTCTCCTGCAGCAGACGGCTGGAGCTGAGAGAAACTCTGTGTTGCCTCCTCTGCTGAGCCATCACCCTTCTCTGAGACAGGCCTGTCTGGTCTCCATGGCTCTGTATGCATATTAAGAGCAGAGCCAGGCGTTGGCCTCCCTGTGGCCTCTCCTGAGAACCTCTTAGGGTTTCAGTATGGGTCCTCTGCCTCCCCCTCCACTGTTTTCCAGGATCCAGCCAGCCCTGAACAAACGCTTCTCCTCTGCAAAAAAGAATCCCCAGGCCTCATGTGGTTTTAGCACAGTGAGAAATGATGATTTGGGATAGTTACAGGCTGATCATCCTTTGTTCCCCATGGCTCTCCTCCTCCAAACCCTGAAACGTGAGGAGGCCCTTCAGCTGCCCAGCACGGCTGTCTATTGATGGGAAGCTTCTCTTGGCCCTGGAAGACAGCAAGGGTCTCTGCCAAGGGACTTGGTTTATTTATTTAGCTGGACTCCATCTCTTAGCATTCATCTCATAGAGGAAAAGGCATCACAGCTAAAAGTAACTCCAACCTTCCTGTGAAGACAATGAACAGAGAAAGAACAGATATTCACTGAGCCCCAAACTCCCCTTGGTGTTGTCTGCAAGGCTGTGGAGCAGCGGGGGGAGGTCAAGGGTTAGAGACGGGAATCCCTCACTCACCCAGAATCACAGCACTGGAGGCACCAAGGTCACGGCAGCCAGCCCTCTCTTCTTCCGGGAAGACAGTGGCTTTTGTTGGTGTGATTATGGAACCTAAGCTTTGATTTCCATTCATTGTTCTAATCTGTCTTCCCTACCCAGACCCACTGCCAACAACGTAGGTTATTTCTCCACCTTTGAATAGTAACACTTGGACGTTTAATCGAGATGTATTTTACATACATGTAAGATGTACTATAGTTGCAAAGGAACACTATCTGTTTCGTGTTGTACAATCAGTACTTCAGCAAGACATGCCATCAAATAATTGCTCATTTAGTAATAATCTCATTTGTTGACTGAGATGAGAAATGGAAGTTCACATGGATGAAGTGACTTGTCCAAGCTGGTAAGTGATGGGATTGGAAATTCATTCAACCACACCTAGAAGGGTCCACTCCCTTTGTAAAAGGATCATTAGACCAGTGACAGTGCGGCTGCACCTGAGCCAAGCAGCAGGGAGAGAGCCTGAGCTCTGACGGGGGATAGCATCATGCTCCCCATGCCTGGAGGACCCCCAAGTCTGAACTGACACCATCTCATCAGGGTGGGGCTCCCTTTGGTTTCCCACTTGCTTCATCTGATCTTGTGCCACTTCCTGGGATCTTTCCCTGGACCCCTGGAACCCTGGTCAGAAAGCCATGGCCTGTCAGACTTGTGGACTGATGGGATTATTGCTCCCGCAATGCACAGACCCTGGAGGGGACGGCCACATGGACTCAGGGGGCTCTGCCCCTGCACACACACGGGCGGACATGGCTCGGCCGGGAAAGGAGAGGGTGCCGTGTTTGTACAAGCAGCTCTGTGTGCTGTGTTTGAGCTTCCTGCTCACCTTCGTGGGTCAGGCCTTCTCTCCCACTCAGGCTTCAGGTGTCAAATGAAGGGGTGCAGCTGATGGCCTTTACCATTTTTTTACCTCTGACATTCTGTGATTTATAAAGTTTTAAATTTGCTTCACAGCAGTTAAAATAAGACAGTCAACATTTATATTTATCTTTTTGCTGCCTTTGGGAGGGGGTAGGTCATTTGAGCCACTTTTTTTTTTAATTCACATTAAAAAAAAAAAACCTGGATATTCCAATACAGGAAAGTTTTCTTTTCTTTCTTTTTTTCCCCCTTCTCCCTAATGGTCAAAGTTTGGCCAGCTTCCTCTTTCCTCTGAGGTCCTGGTCTCCTGGAGATGTAGGCCTGGGTTCTTGTCCATCCTTGTACATTCCCTCCCTTCTTCCCTCAGGAAGGAGCGTTCATTTCTCCTTGAACTCAGATCTCAGCACAGATGCTTCCTCCAGAAGAGGCAGATAGGGGGAGTTTTCTGTTAGTAGCTCAGCCACAGGGTGGCTATCACTGACTGGAGCTGAGGGAGAAGATCTACCCAAAAATAGTCATTATAACCAGTTATACCTTTGGTCTTATTTATACAATCTAATTTTATGACTTGTATTTAATAGACTGTATCAAGGGAAAAGCAGTAGAGTATAGTAGTTAAGGGCATGGGCTCTTGGGTTCAAATTCCATCTCTTTTTTTAAAAAATAAATTTATTTATTTATTTATTATTGGCTGCGTTGGGTCTTCGTTGCTGTGCGCGGGCTTTCTCTAGTTACTGCAAGTGGGGGCTACTCTTCGTTGCGGTGCACGGGCTTCTCATTGCGGTGGCTTCTCTTGTTGCGGAGCATGGGCTCTAGGTGCTCGGGCTTCAGTAGTTGTGGCACATGGGCTCAGTAGTTGTGGCACATGGGCTTAGTCGCTCCGCGGCATGTGGGGTCTTCCTGGACCAGGGCTCGAATCCATGTCCCCTTCATTGGCAGGTGGATTCTTAACCACTGTGCCGCCAGGGGAGTCCCCAAATTCCATCTCTTAAAGCTACTAGAAGAGCCACCATGAGAAAGTCACTTACTGTTTCTAAGTCTAAGGTTTGTCTCTTTAAAACTCATAACTCATGGAACTCTGAAAATTCAAATGATTTAATATTTATAAAGAATAGAGCTTGGCCTGGAGTAAATGCTCTCTCAGCTATTATTATTGTTTTACTCTCTTCTCAAATTTTGCAACATTTCCTAAATTTTGGCTGTTTTTTCTTTTTCCTCTCAGAATGTTTTGGAAGTTCTACCTTTTATTAAGGCTGCTTATTTTTAGTTAGTATACATCTGTTGAATATTAAGTGCACTGTGAATTTTCCTGTTAATTAAATAATAATCTCAAGACACACATTTGTGGTTTAAAGATGCTTTAAATACTACTGAAATAACAACAAAATCTAAAAAGGGAAAGGAGCGAAAATGAGCAATTTTAATGAAACAACAAATTGCCACAAATGCAAACCAGAAATGGAGTAAAATATCTGCCAAATACCATGCCTTTGGGCCAACAGGAGATGAAGACTGCTCATGCGAGAGCCTACACACACCTCCTGGGACCACGGGCCGTATGGTACACAAGACCTCCCAATTGTTATTACCACCTTGAAGTTGCCTACAATGAACCTTAGACTAGCAACAATCTAATCCATGGATGGTTTAACTATAGAACCACTTGGTCACAGCTGACCCCACTCATCTGCACAGATACTTTGAAATCTGTGGAATCTTGCAGGAGGTCAAGGTTACCTTGTGTTCCTTGCTGCTGATGCATTGGCTAGTAAAATCTCAGTGCTCCACTTTAAGGACTTCCTTTATGTGATGAAAGAAAATCCAACACATTGCCTTTCTTTTTGACAGTTCAGTGCAGTTGAGATGTGTTTGTAAGGGATCAATTTAATGTGTCCTTTGTCTTGGCAGGGAGTGTTTTCTTGGTGCCGCTTTCCTAAGTGGAGTTACTTCCTGCAGACTGTGGCTTGTAGTTCCAGAGCAGAGAAGATGTTATTGTCTTTCACTGAAATGAATGGATGTCCCTCTGGGAGTCTGGATATTATCAAGATGAAAAACGTTCGACATTTCTTTTAGGAGTAGTAAATCGGGTCCTTTGTGAGGTGTACATTCAATCTCCTTACCAATCTTTCTTCTAGAAGCAGCTAAGCCAGAGTGAAGCCTTTGTCTTAGCTGCTGTGGATGGAGGTGGGGAAGGAGGCCTGTGTCACCCAGGCCCCTCCTCCAGGGCCAGAGACCCACTGGCTCCCATTTGGCTTCCAAGTGCCCAGGCATCCGGGGCTGCCCCTTACCTCCAGAGTCCCTCACATCCCTTCCCATCCTCTCTGGAGCCAACTGGCTTCCTGTTGCCTCATTTCCACATTTCAGTGCTTTGGGGTCTTCTCTGCTCCGTTTTACTAGGAATAAGTGAGGCCTTATCTGGTGAGCTGGGCCATGTTGATGCTTTGCCTTCTGTTATATTCTCCCATCTTAGGCAACATGCCTGGACCCACGATGACACTTTTCTTTAGGAGGGTCTTCCAATGCCTCAGGAGACCCCTGACTAGGAGTTAAATTGTGTTAATTGTAGAGACAAAATTAGCGGTGATAACATAAAATATTTTTCATTCAGAAGTTAATTGGGTAAATAGCAGGTAGTGAATGTTTTGGAGTTTGGGTGTCTTACAGCTTCATTGGGAGCCGACATCATGTTGTTAAGAAGGCAAATCTGGACTGCATTAGTGGAGAAATGGAGCGTGGATCAGAGAAAGAGAGAGTTCTGCTGTCCTCTGTGCTGGCTACTTGGTCTGGAACTTCGTATTTTAACTGTCCATTGCATTACAGGAAGAACCTTGAAAATAAATATTAGGAGTTGCCTAACATCTTGAGGAACCAGAAACCATGTTGTATAGAGATGTGTGAAAAAACTGTGTAATCCAAGAGCACTGTCTTATCTGAAAAAAAGAGAAGACTTGAGAGAAAAACGATGACTGTCTCCAGATGTTTAAAGAACTACAATGTGGTAGAGAAAACAAACTGGTTCTGTGTAGTCACCATAGGGTAGAACTTTGATCTGTAGGTAGAAGTTGCAGGGGACAGATTTCATTTCATTCTGTTTTAGCAACCCCAGGGGCAGCCATGTGGGAAAGCAGTCACCATGTCACCCTGGGTGCCCGAGCCAAGGCTGGCTCCCTTTTTCCAGGAGCTTGGTGGGTACACACTGGGTGTCTCACCTCTGAGCATGAGTAATTCTACAGTTTAGGAGTGAGAGGCTATGGCACCCCACCGATGGCTCTGAGGCACCAAAGGAGGGCAGCAAAGCCACGCTGTGCTCATGGAGGGTGCTGGGCCTGGCCATGGCCGGCAGGGGATGTTTGTTCAGCTTTCATTCTCAAGCTGATGAACCAGGCCTGGAGTTTCACCTGCAGCCTCTCCTGCACTCCTAACATCTGAAGGGAAGTCCAATCCCGACTCAGACAGTCCCATTAGTGCCCTGAAGACAAGGGTGAGGGTGACCCACATTGGGTTGGCCTGAGGATGAAAGGCAAGGTTTGGAGTTCTGAGTCGGGGGCTGGGCTGTAGACATGCTCTGCGGGGCTTTCTCTTTCCTGGTGTTCTTCCCTGTCTGTGAAGCCCATTCCCATGAACATCTCAGGCAGCGTCTTTCTCAGAAGGTTAAAAGTTGGGCTGGTGCCGTAGGAAGCAGCTCCAGGGTTTACCTAAGTCCAGTGGAATCGTTTGCCCTGCCCCCATCCAGTTAAAGGGCGCTTGGGCCACTGGGTTTGAGTTGGCCCTTGCCCGCCTATACTAATGAGAGATTCATCAGGAAACTGGCAAACTAGTTTGGTGTCACTGAGCAGGGCTTTGGGGGCTGACACTCACATCACAGCACTGGAAGTACTTACGGCCTTTTCACGTGGACACTCAGGGATAAGAATCCTTTCCCATGCCCAAAACATACAGATTCTATTTGTTATAGGAAAGAGAAAAGCAGAAATAAAGGGAAACTGATGTAAAACTTACCAAGAAAATCAAGTTCCAAGGGAATCCTGAGGTTGGATCTCATTCTTTCCAATTAATCTATACTTTTTCTTTGCTTACATTTGTAAACTTATATCTTAATATAATTTTATATTGATATTATATTGATTATATTGATTGATAGTTGCAATGCTGAAGTAGTCACTGGCACCACGCAAAACCCGGACCATCATCAGGAAAAGCCCTTCCCTAAGAGGAGAGAGACCTGCATAAGACCTGATTCTGGGAATGGGGTTGAGGTTATAGCAGGAAGGACAGTCCCACAATAGTGGGCTGGGAACAAGCTGGCCTCTGGTGAGCAGAATCCAGCCAGAGCAGCGATATGTCAGGCTGGCCTGATCCGGTGTGTGGCTCGGCTCTGACACTCCGTCCAGAGTCCCTCTTCAGGATCTTGTTCTTGATTTGCTGCCAGGCTAGTCTCGGGTAAAAGCTGGTCTAGAAGGGCAATGTTCCAGCCTTGGCCCCAGCTCCAGAGGCTGTCCCTTCCCTTCTGACCTGTATTCACTCCTGTTTGCAGATCTGCTCTGTCCAGACTGGCTGGGCTGGAAGCACTTAAGAAGAAGAGGTCTCAGCTGGACTCATTCGCTCCTTCCAGCACTCAGAGAGCTGGAAGTCTGCTCCCTCCCCGCAGTCAGCCTACCTCCTGGCAGCTCAGCTGGAGGGGGATGTCCAGGCAGCCGGGTGGTGCTGGCGGGGGTGGCGAGTTGGCTTAACTAAATACTCTAGGGTGGGGCCCTAAACACGGGGGAGAGAGCAGGACTGGAACGTGAGGTTGGCGGGTGGGGGATGGCTTACCCTGCCCCAGTTTGGTTTCTCATTTGCCAGGACTGTAACTGAGGAGCTGGCTGCTATCGGGTAGCATTAATTAACATCCAAGGTCACCAGCCCATCTTCTCAGCACTGTGTCTCTTTCTCCACACTTGGGCAAACCCCATGCCCACAAATTGGCACCAAGTCTGTACTCACAGGTTGATTTTAGACCTGGGGGGCAAGATTGATGGCTAGTCTAGAAAGGGATGAATTCCTGGCTAGGAGCGGGGCTTCTCTTGAAAGCAGGATATCCTGGGAATTCAGCTCCAAGGAGCTTTGGGGCCATGCAGAAAGAACAGACAAGCGGAAACAACTGGGGATGTATTTATAGACCAGTGCAGTCCACTGCAAATGGTTGGACAGTGCCTCTGGAAAAACACATAGAGGTCCCCATGTAGAAGTGAGCATTGTGATTTTTTTGTACTAAAATTTGCTTTATGTCTTGGGAAAAGAACCTCAAGCTTCTTCAATCCCCTTCTATCATGTATCCTTGGTAGCTCTGGGAGATATTTTCCCTATTAAGCAAACCAACAGCTGCTGATTTTGGCTACAGTTTGCCTACCTCAGTTCTTGGGAGGAAAGAAGATGCTCAGCTGTCCTCAAATCTACAAGTGGAAATCAAAATAAAAACACAGATGGGCCTGGAGGATGGAAACCCCAAGGGATGCTGTGGGTTCCCGTTCTCAGCAGAAAGCTGCAACACCCAGTGATTAGAGATTCTCCTCCTGCTGGACCTGGGGCTGCATGGTGTTTCTCAGTGCTACTCCCACCTGACATTTCAGGATAAGAGACATAGGTAGAGTGGCAGGTTTCAATGAGGGGACAGTGAGCAAGGCACTGGGGCATTTCCTGTTCACCAAAATATTTCATCCATCATCACATTACCAGTTCTACCCTAAGTGACTCATTTCTTTGGGTGTCAGTTTCTCCACTCCTGGGTTCTGATTTGAACCAACTAAAACAGCAGTTAACATTTGTGTTACTGTTTACTATATGCCAGACACTAGTGTACAGATTTGCAAGGTTACACTTAATCCTCACCTAATTCTTATGCTGTACCCATTTTTCTGATTAGAAAGTTGAGTAGCAGAGAAGACACATAATTTACTCAAAGTCAAAGAGTTAGTAATTGGCATTGCTGGTTAGTCCACTACCCAAAATACATGAAATATTGAACATTTAAATACCAGAATAGACTGCCTTCCTGGGAAGACTGATGACATTCATTCAATATCTATCTATCTATATCATATGTACATCTATGTATCTCTCTCTATATATCTATACCTATCTATCTGGCAAACCTAACTCAGAAGTTATATATGTCCACAGTCAAGGAAACAAATGCAAAGATGTTCACACAACCAAGAACCTCCAAACACTGGAAGAAAATCAACATCATCAGAAGGACATGTCAAATTACTTTGAAACTACAGTGAAATTACAAATTACACGAAAAAGATATTGCCTCAGGAAGCAAAGTTTAAAGCATCAAAATAAGAATAGGTATAATTTAGAATAAGTATAATTCTTTAGAATAAGTATAATTGGGGCTTCCCTGGTGGCGCAGCGGTTGTGCGTCCGCCTGCCGATGTAGGGGAACCGAGTTCGCGCCCTGGTCTGGGAGGATCCCGCGTGCCGCGGAGCGGCTGGGCCCGTGAGCCATGGCCGCTGAGCCTGCGCGTCCGGAGCCTGTCCTCCGCAACGGGAGAGGCCACAGCAGAGGGAGGCCCGCATACCACAAAAAAAAAAAAAAAAGAAAAAAAAAAGAATAAGTATAATTAATGTTATCAAATGATATAATAATGCAAAAATGATTGAGAGTATTTTCTAAATAAATTAATTCAAAACTCTTAGACATCTGGAGAAAAGAAAAAAGGTCAATGAAATAAAAAAGTGAGTTAAAGAGCAGAATTAATGTAGCTGAAAATTGAATTTGTAAGCTGGAGGATGTCAACAAAGAATTCTTCCAAAATATAGCCCCAAAGATAAAAAATGGAAAGTATTAAAGGAGCATAGTGAGACAGAGAGCGCTTATCATATTGTTCCAAATTCTGCCTAATTCAATTGGCAAGGGGAAAAAAATAACAAAACAAAACTGAAGGGAGGAATAAATAACAGAAGACAAAATTTTCAGAAATGAAGACATAAATCCTCAAATCCAAACAGACCACTGGGTGTTAGGTAGGACGAATGTAACAGACAAGCCACATGTACACATCGTGATGACGTTTCAGAAAAAGAGTGTCCTAAAGTCTAATAAAGCAAAATAATAGAGATTGTAATTTCTCTATAAAGGAAAAAGAATCAGATTGGAATTATATTTCTCAAAAGCAAGAGAGGATTTCTGAAAGCAATAGAGCAGTATCTTCAAAACTGTTGCCATGTTAAATTGAAGAAGACTTGGAATATAGGGAGTAGTGGTCAGCCAAAGAAATAGTTAATTATTAATTCTAAATAAGTATTAATTTTTGAAATAATTAATGACAACTAATAAAAACTTGAATCCATAATTCTAAATGATTTTAGGACAGTTCAGATCACAGAACAAGGGAAAAGCTTTATATTTAAGAACTTTTCACAACATTTTTTTCCAGCTTTTTGAACAAGGGGACTCACATTTTCATTTTGCACTTGGTGCCACAATTTATATAGCCACCTCTGTCACCCAAAGAGGACACCTGAGATTTCTTTTGCTAAAGAAATTGGAACAAAGAGACTCTGTATTTGGAGACAGGCAAATAACAAAATTGGGTGAGGAAAAGGAAAATTAAGTTAGTTGCTAACTGATTTAGAGACATCCTTAGTCTTCCATCGCCAACATGGGAGATTGTAGGGTCTTTTCCTGGAACAACTGAACCACTCAGAGGAAAGGATTACACGTCCTGGCATTTGAAGGTCACTAATATTGTTGGTGGCCCATTCCACCAACCTACACTAAACTATTCAATATATAAGTTCTTCCATGCACAGACGGCCAGTTCCAAAACGTTTTCATCCCCTCCAAACATGACCCTGTATCCAGGGCTTAATGCCCTCACTCCCATTTCCCCTTCTGCCTTTTAATTTAGGAATTGCACCCATTTGCATTTATACAATATTTAACATATATTGCATCTTAGCTTCTATTTGTTTTCTTCACAACGTTTATCACAACATACAATTATTTCACTATCATTGACTTATGAACTTTTTTCATACCTGTCTCCCCACTAGGCTAGGAGCTCCCTGAGGACACAGCCATTCCTGTCTTATTCACTATTATAACCCAGAGTCTCCCACAGTGCTTTGCCCACGTTGTCTCTCAGTTAACTGATTTGAGTGAACAAATGTGAAAGGGCTCAATAAACTGTATGTGACCAAAATGACAGCTTCTGATTATAGAATGGATAGAGAGCAGATTCCCTGAGGACTGGGATCGTATGATGTGGATTCTGAGACAGTATGAATGACAAACGTGCTACCTGGGTCACCACATCTCCACCAACTGGGCAACGTGAGGAGTCGGACAGGATGGACCACTGTATGCTTTCCTAGCTGGAGTAGAGAAGAAGCAAAGGCAGAAACATCCTTCTTTTCTCTTTTTCCCTCCCCCTATCCTCCTCCCAAACCACAAATGGAACCTGTGAAGTTCAACATGATTCTTATTTCTCCTTTGCCTTCCCAGGCCCTTCCTTTATCTCTGGTTTCAAGCCTGAGAGTAAATCTCTTGGTCACGCTACTTAATCAGGTTCTCCCAGGGAAAGGTCCCGGCTGCAGGAATGACACGAACCAGACTCCAAATGGTTTTCCAGGAGCTGAGGGAAGTTAAGGCTTTTCCTGCAGTTTCTCCTGCCAAAGAATTAAGGAAAGGATGTGGGTCATAGGGCTACAGCAGTGCAAGGAGGAATTCTAACACTTTCTCTAGGACTGGAGGGAAGGTCTGTTTCCCTTCAGTAGATGCTGCCCTTTGCTTTTCATGTGGTGTCTGGCTCACCTCATCAGAGGTTCTGTGCTGGGAAACCAGTGCCATTGCTGGCTTGGGTGGCTTATACTAAGATATACAGGAAGGAAATTAAGCCCCTTATTTCTATTATCCCTCCTTGGGCAATGGTAAGAAATTTTGCCTTGAGAGCCTTTATTTCATCCAAGAGAATCGCCTTTTCCCTTCGGGAGAGATTCTCACCTCTCCAAGCAGCTGTTGCTCTAAGTAACCATTTACTTCCCAGTGACCTCAGTCTGAAGGTGCCCTGTGGCATCAGCGTCCTGTTTCCCTGGTCATCATCAATGCAGCAATACAGAGTACGACAGCAGGAACACCCCCGCACCATCACAGCTTGCTTTCCACGTTACAAAGTTTGAGGACAGCATCCTGTCACCCACACAGGGAAGGAGCATAGTTCTCCAAATGAGTTACAGCATGGGTGGTAGGATCAGCTACATAAAGTTTAAAAAATGAATCCTGTGTCCTGCAACAGTGCAAACAACTCAAAGTTGCATTCAAGATAAAAATGGAAAATGGAGAAAAACCAGGGAAGACCTACCACTCTAAGGGTAGACAGTACCCTCCCCAGAAACTTCAGCCAGCACCTGCCTCTGCTGGATGCTTCACGAAGCCCTGCTTCTGCAGAGCATCTTGGTGTCCAGACCACCATGAATTTGGAGCTGGAGGAAATGTGACTTCCTTGGCTTCCTCCGCAAGTGTCGTTCACAGTCAGGAGCTGAGGGGAGCCCTGCCTCTGGTTTCTCAAAGCAGTTTCTCTGGAGGTCCCTTTCTTGCCACATTGTATTCTTTTCTCCATGTTCTCATTTTTTTGTGTTTCTTTCTTAGTTCTTTTAAGTTCTTTTACCTGCTAGAAACTTTAACATATATTATTAATGTCTTTCCTGACAGTCTCCACATGGGACTTTTTATTATATCTCGACTATGTTTAGACAAAGCTTAGCTCATGGGAGGCACAAAGTACATATGCACAAATAAATGAGGGAGGGGGGTTCCCGCACACCAGAATTTTGTGTCCAGCGCCATCTCTGACCATTCCAGGCCACCAAAAAGATTGCCTCAATTCCTTTTTGTGAGGAGAAATGACACCTACACGTATATTCAGGCTCCTCACTGGATAGAGCAAAGCCTGAGTCTTGGTTTAAAAATGAAAACTTTAAAGATTCTTGAAGGAAGTGAACTATAAAGCAATTCAGTTTTCTTCAAAATTACTCTATTGAGTTCATGCTGATCAACAAGTTCAGGAGAAAACTAATATTCATTCTAAAGTTAGAGAAACAAACTTTAGTTCACCTTGCTTGTTTTGCACTACTTTAAACCAATCTAATGGGTTACATTTATTTAAATTTAAAATGCCTTGGGCTTCCCTGGCGGCGCAGTGGTTGAGAGTCCGCCTGCCGATGCAGGGGACGCGGGTTCGTGCCCCGGTCCGGGAGGATCCCATATGCCGCGGAGCGGCTGGGCCCGTGAGCCATGGCCGCTGAGCCTGCGTGTCCGGAGCCTGTGCTCCGCAACGGGAGAGGCCACAACAGTGAGAGGCCCGTGTACCGCAAAAATAAATAAATAAATAAATAAATAAATAAATAAAATGCCTTTATCCATAGATGGTAAATCATACTGAATAACAATGATACTTGACTTTCAATGTCTTGAGCTTAGCTAAGAAATTCACGACTCTTTTCTTTTTTTGCATTTTCTCAAAGGTTTATTTAATCTAATTCTTTTTATATTTTATAATTCTTTTTTAAAATTTATTTTATTCAAGTATAGTTGATTTATAATGTGTTAATTTCTGTTGTACAGCAAAATGATTCAGTTATACATATATATACATTCTTTTTCATTGTGGTTTATCACAGGATATTGAATATATTTCCCTGCGCTAGGTCAGAATGGCCATGATTAAAAAGTGTACAGATAGGGCTTCCCTGGTGGCGCAGTGGTTGAGAGTCCTCCTGCCGATGCAGGGGACACGGGTTTGTGCCCCGGTCCGGGAGGATCCCACATGCCGCGGAGCGGCTAGGCCCGTGAGCCATGGCCGCTGAGCCTGCGCGTCCGGAGCCTGTGCTCCGCAACGGGAGAGGCCACAGCAGTGAGAGGCCCGCGTACCGCAAAAAAAAAAAAAAAAAAAAAAAAAAAGTCTACTGATAACAAATGCTAGAGAGGGTATGGAGAAAAGGGAAACTTCCAACTCTGTTGGTGGGAATGTAAAATGGTGCAGCTACTATGGAAAACCATATGGAGGTTCCTCAAAAAATTGAAAGTACAGTTGCCATATGAGCACAGCAATCCCACTCCTGGGCATATATCCAGACAAAACTGTAATTTGAAAAGATACTTGCACCCCAGTGTTCGTAGCAGCACCATTTACAATAGTCAAGACATGGAGAAAACCTAAATGTCCATTGACAGATGAATGTGTGTGTGTGTGTGTATACATATATATATATGCCATATATATATACAATGGAATATTAGCCATAAAAAAGAATGAAATAGTGCCATTTGCAGCAACATGTATGGACCTAGAGATTATCATACTAAGTGAAATAAGTCAGAAAGAGAAAGACAAATACCATATGATATCACTTATATGTGGAATCGAAAATATGACACATGTCTCTTTTCTATAACATGTATTGAGAGGTAGGAAAAGTCAATTTAGTGGACATTGTTAACTAATTTCACATATATGCCAAATCTTAAGTAAATGGGTGCATTATAAATGAGCAGTAAGTATGGGTATATGGTGGCCAGGCAACCTTCAGAGTGCTCTATAGGGTTTTAATACACAAGATGTGTTTCTACTGATTTATGCTGAAACTTGCCTTCTCTGAATCTTTAACATAACCAATTCCAAATCTACCTGGAGAAGGGTGGTATCTTTTTAAATTTTCTCCAAGTCATTGTTTTTCTAGCCATGTTTCAGTGGCTGCTTGCTGTTTCAAGGTTCAGCTGCTTTCGGGGCTTCTTTAGGATCTTGAATTTTTCATCTGTCTCACAGTCTCCAGATGTTAACTGAGATATAGTGTTCCTTGGTGTGCTCTGTGGGGCAGGGGTAGGTGCCGTATCTTGGTTCTTGTCATTTCCTGCTTTGCAGCCTTCTTAGTCTCATATTTCCTTTGATTTTCAAGGACTGCTTTTGATAATGGCTTATCATTTCCTGGTTGTGATTTCTTATTCTGGAGTGGTTCCTTCTCAGGCAGCTTGGAACTGATGATTAGTTTTTTTCTTAAAGCTGAGGATCTATCAACCATTGTGAATTTATGTTCCTAATTGGGTACTTCCCTTAAAACTGCTTGGTGAGCTATTGTTTTCGCTGGAAATAGTCCATCCAAAAATGGTTGCCAGGACAGGGCTGGCATAATACCAAACTTGTACCCATTATTAATGCACAAGCTGGGAGCATGCATGGCAGTAAAAACGTGCTCCCCACCTGGGCACCAAGCAAAATATGTAGGATCAGAGGTTACTGGTTTAGAAATAGGGTTGCATTTAAAAATATCCCATGATTGCATTTGTCCCTCATATTTCTAAATCTAGCTAGCATTAATATATGGCCATGAGGACTAAATAAGCTACATTAGAATGCCAGTTCCAAAGTCAAACACTGATCACGTTTCAAGTTGAAAATCATCTCTTTGGCAGGCATAAATCCATAAAGAGCATAAAACTCAGTAGACCTAGAATTCCAAATTACATCATAAGTGGAGCTGTGCTTTGGTAATTGAACAGATTACAGCATTTTCTCCATTTGTTGCAGGTAACACATCATTTGCTCCCTGTGGCAGGAAGTTCCTGTCTTGTCAAATCTGTCCTAGCCATTACAACACAGCAGTTGCTTTTTTATTCCATAGCATCATAACCTTATCTACCTTAGAGGAATGATTGTTGGCTAAACGTGCATGAGGTCCACCTAAGTTGGGGTATAGACATAACCTAACAAATACAGGTGCACTTTTACTCCCTGGAACATAGACAGTCCTCTTGTGTGATTGGAGTCCATGTGATGACACACAATATTTATGCAATTATTATGTGCAATAGGTACTCAATATATATTTGTTAAATGAATTAATTGTTGTCTTTCCCCCTTGCCCTCAGTGCCCAACATGCTCAGAAAATAGCTATTGATTGAAGAATAAATAGATGAATGAATGACAAATACATATTTCTATTGTTCATTCTTCTGCAAATGCCCTCCAAGCATGGCGAAGCAGCCCCTGGGCATGAGAACACCTCTTCCCCAATCTTTCTCCTGGTTCTGGTCATATAGCAGTGTTGTTTATAAGCAGGTTTCCTTTGATCATTTCCAAGACAAGAATGAATTGTGTGTTGGTGAAAGACATGACGGTGGAATCCTGAAATATCTCCCAGCTCAGCTTTTTTTACTGGAAAAGAAGAGCCTGTGGATGGGGGAGCCTGAATAAGAGAAAGTTCTGATTTTCCTTGTCTGTGGTTTAGACTAAAATAAAAGCGAATCCCTGACCTGGTCTTCCCTCTGACTAGGTCTCCTCCTCTTGTGCATTTTCTCCAGTTGGGTATCTCTGTGAAACAGTAGGTCTCAGGCCAGGCCAGAGTCACATGGAAGCTTGTCAAGTGGTCAACCGGGGAAGGCGAGTGGCAATAAGAATGGTCTGAAGATGAAGCAAGGGGACTTATCACACCAACCACCAAGACCTGCCTCCAGATTTACCTTTTGTCTTCCCTTCCAGGGACCTTGGTCTCTAACCCTGGCCATCCTCACCCTCCTTTGGAGAAGGCTCCTTCTAAAACTGACTGTAAAGTAGGACATGTCCCTCCAGGTCTGACTCCCACCCCTCATGTCCCAAAGACCAGCCTAACTGGGAAACAAGAATGCTCTCCTGACTTTCCAGAGCTTCCTCTCCCCACAGCTGGGCACTGGACTCGTACATGGAAGGATCTGTCTGGGAGCACCAGGAAGGGTGGATATTCACAATCCCATATCCAGGTGTTCTGTCCAATTAGTGAAGCAAGGCTCCTATGTGGGAACCCTTCTTCACATGCCTGTCCTCCCAGTGCCTGGCTCTGAGGGGGACCCATTCTTTCCACCAAGGGTCAGACTCCTGGTTTGTGTCCTGAAGCTGCCTCACATGTTCATACTTTTGGTTCTTTTGGTTGCTGTTGAAAACTGGCACACTCCACGTCTCCATCCAAGTAACTCATTTGTTTAAAATTTTGGAACATCTGAAAAATCAAGAGTGTTAAAATGTGTGTGTGTGTGTGTGTGTGTGTGTGTGTGTGTTTGAAAGAGCATATGGGAAAATCACCTTCCCCTGGCTCTTTATAACCCTTCCCAGGCACTAAAAGCACAACGGCCATAACTCTCACCCATCCAAAAAAGTGCCGAGTGCAGCACTTTCTTGTTTTATATATCCTTGCTCTTAAGTGCTCACTGTTTGGATTTCTGATCCCATAACTTTATTTAAAAATTGAGTTTTACTGATGAGTCCCAGGGATGAAATGTACAGTGTGGGGATTACAATCAATAATAATGTAATATCTTTGTATAATGACAAAGGTGGTCAAAAGGTACAAACTTCTAGTTATAAGATAAATAAATACTAGGGATATAATATACAACATGATTAATATAATTAATACTGCTGTATGTTATATATGAGAGCTGTTAAGAGAGCAAATCATAAGAGTTCTCATCACAAGGAGAATATATATTTTTCTTTTTCTTTTCTTTTGTATCTATAGGAGATGATAGATGTTCACTGAATGTATTGTGATCATTTCATGATGTATGTAAGTCAAATCATTCTGCTGTACACCTTAAACCCTTCCTGTGCTGTATGTCAATCATACCTCAATAAAACTGGAAGAAAAAATTTTTTAAAATTTAAAAATTTAAAAAATTGAGTTTTAGTGGATCTTTGCACTTTTTGAGCTTTCTTCTGGCCAAGGGCTTCACCTCTGTGGCGGCCCCTCCTGCTCTGTGAAGCTGGACCAGCATGACACCTGCTCCCAGTGGTGCTACAGGGTCTGGTTAGGGATGTTGACCATCATGTGACAACGGTAACTCCAGAAGACCCTCACACCACAGAAGAAATGTCACGTGGATCTCGCAAAGCCCTATACCTTCTGGCCCCTGGCTGTCCCTTTCACTGCATCCCCTGCCACTTTGCAGAAACCTGGCGCTCTATAAATGCTTATTGAATGAACCTTCCCACTGTCCTTTGCTCTTTCCACTACCCACATTCTTAAGATTCTCTGGCTACATCATGCTCTTCCATGGGTCTGAGCCCTTGAACAAGCTCTTCTGTCTTCCCATGGTGCTTTGAGAATGCACATTTTCCAGTTTCACATTAATAAGTTGAGTCCCTGTGTTTATCTTGGAAATGGAGAAATTGAAAAATGTCTGAAAAGCACTTGGAAGACTGAAAATGGTACCATAAATGGTCAGGAGACATCAAGGAAGTTTTGGAGGATAGGAGGCTGATGGCATTGGAGCCAGCGATATCCAGATATTTAGGATTCATAACTGAGGGGGAAGGGATGGGCTTTTGCAGAGAGCCTGTAATTCACACAACTTAGAGCATCAGGGCTGGGAGTGCTGGGGATCATGCAGAAAGCAGGGTCAGAGGGAAAGACTTTGGGGACCCTGCTAATGGCCTGCCAAGCTTCCTTTTGCTCAGCCTGTGTGTGGAGGAGGAGGACGTGCCTGCAGGCTCTGAGCCCCAGTGGACAGGGGCACAGGGAACCTCGGCTGACTCTGGCCTACACCATAAACCAGGAAACTCCAACCCAATGACTCAGCCCTGCAATGAACTCCTAATTCGCTTGGCAGTTGAGGCAGGATGAGTTAATCTATATCTATGCAGAAGGCAGGATGATCAAAATCTACTAAATGAAAAAAATGAGTGACAAAAATTATATGTATACACAAATAGTGCATGTACACACACACTCATACACACCCCTTGAAGAAAAATCGCCACCATACTAACACAGGATGCAGGCTTTTAGGTGGATATTCTCTGAAAGGTGCTGTCTTATTTTTGCCCTTTGTGATGGTCCAGTTCCTGATTACTGAGGGGCTGGCTGATTCTGATTGCCCTGGTGGTTTATGGTTCCAGGAAACTGACCCCCAGTCTTCTGCTAGCACATTCCAAGTCCCAATTTCCCTTCCAGGTGGTTCCATTTCTGCTGTGCAGCCAGTCTGCTTACTAGGTTGACTATGGTCTCTCAAAAGAATCAGTAGATTCTTTGTGGGTTATTTGCATTTCATCGAGCTTGGTTTGATGTAGAAACATTGGCTTGACTATCAACTTTTAAGTAAAGTATTAATTGTGTCAGTAAAGGCCTCTGGGTTTTTTCCCATTTCTTCAGGGCCTGCAGAAAAACAATTGGATTTTCTTTTAATGTTAAAAAGAACCGATCTCAGCCACCTCATCCCTGGCTTCTTTCTCTCTGCCTCTGCATAACCCCTGGCCTGTTCTGCTACAGCGGTTGGGAGGGGAGTCTTGCTTGCCTCGTCTGGGCCACAGGGGATACCAGGTTCTGAGGATTCAGCCAGAGGTTCCAAGAATACCCCTGGGGAGACTGGCACCCAGCCAGCCATTTGCCTGACTTGGCTGCAGCCCCAGCCTGCCTTCGAGGTATTTAGCAAGTGCAGCATGAATGCCGCTGGCATGGCCCCCAATGAGGGAAAACAAAACACGTCATTTCTCAGGGACAATTCTCAGTGTCAAGTTCAGTGCTGTTCAAGTGGCCCTGACAGAGAAGTGTGTTCACCTGTCCCTAGAGCATCCTCCTGCCCTCCCAAGGGCCCGTGGGACAACTGCAGACATCACTTCACGGGAATGACTGCCAGAGGACACAGGAACAACAACAACAACAAAAAAGTGATCCTGTTCTGTTTTCTATGAAGTGGGCATCCCCTGAATTCTCACTATTTAAGATAATCACCGTTAATATTATAGAACCAACTTTCTCGTATATCTTTAAGCATGTATATATATATATATATATATATATATATATATACACACACACACACCCGCAGGTATATATATATTTAACTGTATATGTAATTGAATCCTAGACACTTCAGCTATTATGTTACGAGACTCTGGATATTCATTAAATCTTGTGTTTTTGCAGGCATCCTCTGACAACGTCCCAGCCGTGAGTGGGAAGGCTGCCCGATTACTGCTGGGTGGGCATTAAAGTCCAGGCTCTGACGTGGTGTCCACTGACTCTGGGGAATGGGAAGGAGCTCATTATTGTTTAGCGAGGATGGAATTCCAGGCTCCCTACTTAGTTTACTTTGCCACCATCTTGAGGAGGGCTGGCGGGGTTTGGGGGGAGCCTTATTATACACCCCAATGAGAGTGGAAGTGTTCGCCTGTGCTGGTGGGGAGGAAGGTGGGGCTACAGGTTTTTTTTGTGGTGTCTGGCTGGAATAAAATGGTTATTGTCAAAAACTTTTCTGTCTTGTGATGCTACCCCCATTCTGGTCCTTCGGCTATAAAAAAAAAAAGCTTTTCTTGGTGGGCCCTTGTTTCTGTACCTATTGGCATTTCCAGCTCGTTGTCTTCTCCAGCACCCAGTCTAGAATATGTGAATCCAAAAGAAAACCCAAGGAACTCACCACCATATCATGGTTTGGGTTCTGAAGTCCCTAGCCAGTCTGCCTTTTTTCTCTCTGCTTTTCAGCCTTCTTGTGTTTGTTTTATAATGTCCAGCTTTTTAGCTGTACTCAGCAGGAGGAATAGGAATAAGTATATTTACTCCATCATTGTAGAACTGGAAGTCCTCAATTATTTTGTTTTTAATGTTTAGGTTTCTTTTAGATGGGTTATGGCTCAATTTTAATTTTATACTATCTGAATGTCTTTACATTTGGATTCAGCCCATTCACATTGATTTCAGATATAGATACTGAGCTATTCATTTCTTCCATTTTGTTTACAACTTTCGTACTTAGTCGTGATTTTTTTTCCTTCCTTAGTTTGTTGATCTAGTCAGGTAACATTTTATTTCTCTTCCGGGTGCCCGGGTCTCTCTAACTTGGATATTCTATTATGCATCTCCATTGCACTCAAAGTGGCTTCTTATCTGAAGGGTTCCACGGCTAACAAGTGCAGAGTTCTGTTGTTCCTCTGGGTATTTTGAGATCCTGGGGCAGTTTTCATCTAGAAACACAGAAGCTGTGGCTTCTCAATCAGTTCCTTGGAGCAGGCCCACATTCTTATGCCTCTCTGAACGGACATTGGAAAGCTAAGTTGTGGAGGCCAGAAGCAGAGGAGGTGGCCCATGTTGACTCCAGGGATATCTCAAGTTAGCTGTCTTCTCTGCGCAAGATGACAATTCCTATCATTTAAGGCAATGGCCGCACTAAAACCTCACACCACCATCATCTGCTTTTGTTCCATATTCAATGAATCCACTGGTCACAGCCCAACAGGAGCCTGGAGAGTCCACTTTGGACAGGGAACATAATTTCAAAGAAGGCCCTCTGGCCTCAAGCTGGTTCTTTTTAAAAGGTGACATGAGGGCATGACCTAGAATCTCAAAGAATCTCAAATGTCTGTCTTTTGGGGACTGGCCTTCTTTATCCATCATAATAGTTTGGTGGATGGAGATGGAGTGTCTGGGCCTGGAGCCACCTGGGCTGATAGGACATTGGGTTAATTGTTTCCACCTGGCACTTGTCTGTCATTCTTGTTGTCTTCTAAAGGACCCTTGTGTTTAGGCCACAGTTGGTAAAGAAAAGCAAAGACTTGTGGCATTTTTAAGTTTTTTTCTGAAGCAGCATGACCTCCCCAAAATGCTATGCCTCTCAAGTCCAATATTCACTCAAGTTAGGTCAGGATGCAGAGAGTTGAATATTAACTGAGTGTGTACCCCTTCTAACTCTGAACACTTGCTTACCCTTCCTGTGCCCCGATGTTCCCCACGAGAATTTGTTGTCAGCAATCCAAGATTAACTAAGAAATCATATAGAAAAGTATCCCAGACTCAACAAAGGGTTCTTAAGTTCTGTCCTGCTGGTCTGACGTGGTGATCTTTTTCCTGTTGTGTGCTAATACACAAGAGAGTGCTATCAAAATGTGCTTTATTTAATGCAGTGAATCTGCTTAATCTCTGTGAAGTCCATTTTCCAAATAGAAATATCTCACTTATACATATAAAATTCAGTTCCTGAAGAATTTTAGACTCTTAATGTTTTACAGTATCAGCCCTCTAATTTCACGGTAGGAAAATCTCAGACCCAAAGCATGGCTATGACTGACCCAGGGTCCCCTGGCCCCCAGCCCAAGTGCTTTTCTCCGCACCCAGTAACTCACTGGCCTTTTGGTGCTATCTGGCTGATCACAGAGCTGTGAGTGGGATGTTCATATGGAGGGATGTAAACAAGACAAGTTTCACATCAAGAAAGATGCCATTTTCCCTCTGCCTGATTCTTCTCCTCTGAGCTGTCTCATACTGTGCTTTGTCCATGACCAGAACATTATTCTTTGAACCATGTTATGTGTCCTCATTCAGTGACTAAGCACACTCTGTGGAAAATGTACTTATTTCTTCCCCCTACCCCTTCCTTCTATCCCCTTTGGTTTGGAAATACAGCAGTGCACAACACAGACCAAACTCCTTTCCTCATGAAACCTTCATTCTCATTTGGGGAGACATAGTATAAAGACAAAATGAGGAAAATGTAAAATATGTCAAGTGGTGATATGTGTTATGCAGAAAATTAAGTCAGGGCAAGGAGACATGGAGGAAGATCTGCAACTTTAAGCAATTGGCTCAGAGAAGTCCTCATGGTGAAGGTGGCATTTAAACAAAGCACTGAAGGAAGTGAGGAGGAAGTCCTATGGAGGGCTGGGCAGAGAGTGTCCCTGGCAGGGCATGCAGCAAGCATCACCTCCTCGCGCTGGGAGCACTCCTGGGATGTCGGGAGGAGACCATTGTGAGTGGTGCGAAGTAGGCAAGAAGCAGAGCGGTAGGAAGTGAGAAAGAGAGATAATGGGACAGGGGCTCGGGGTGGAGAGGCAGGGGCAGGCTAGCCACGAAGACCTTATCAGAAACTGCAACGAGCTAGGAGGATATATTGTACGGCACAGGGAATATAGCCAATATTTTATAATAACTATAAATAGAATATAACCTTTAAAAATTGTGAATCAGTATGTTGTACACCTGTAACTTATATAATATTGTACAATACCATACTTCAATAAAAAAAAGAAACTGTAATGACTTTGACTCTCCTTCTGCATCTAATGAGGAGCCATTGAAGGCTTTTGAATAAGGAGTGACATAACCAGCTTTTCGTTTTAACGAGTTCACTCTGGTCGCTGTGTGGAGTTAGAGTGTAGGGTGCCAAGGGCAGGGGAGGCTACTGCAGAGATCCAGGCAGAGGTGGTGGTGTCTGGATCAGGGCTGAGGTGATGACAAGTGATCAGATGCTGGAGGTATTTTGGAAGTAAACGCGAGAGCCTATGCGGAGGGATTCTGTGGGTGTGAAAGAGAGGAGCAAAAAATGACTCTGAGAGTTTGGTGAGCAAGAGGAAACTCATTTTAAAAACGTGAAATTCAAGGTACAACTGGCCAAAGACAGATAAGCCTGGAGTGCTGTCCCAGGCATAAAGTGCCATCCTCACTTCTGCCCACATCCCATTGTCCAGAATTCAACCTGTTGGTCCAATCAAACTGCAGAGGAGATCTGGCAACACACATTTCCCAAATGCTCAGGGAGAGAAAATGTTGTGGTAAACCCATGACATGACTCTGCCACAAATGACTTAGTGAAACAGCGCATGTTTGGATGAGGGAGCACCATGTAGCCATTAAAAGTACGCTCTCCAGACTTTTCTGTCCCCTCCTCAGTGACAGTGGATGGCAGATGGCAGATGGCAGATGGAAGCAGCCCAGATCCAAGGGTCTCTGCTTGGGGGAAAGCTGCCTGGAGATGCTCAACAGACATCAGACTTCGAGTAAGAAATAAACCTTTGTTGTGTCCAGCCATTGAAATTTCAACATTTCCCTGTTAATTCTGCATAGCTTAGCTTATACTAATACATCACCACATTTATTACACGGTTGTTTGTTTTCAATTTCTTGTTTTAAAACAAAGCTTCAGTGGACATGGTAAAACACAAATCTTTGTTTATACTTCTGACTAAGATCCTTGAATATATTCTGAATTTTGGAAAATGTATATCAATACACCTCACCCCCTCCCATCACACACACACTAAGTAGTACAAGAGAGTATCCATTAGAACTTGGCCTTATGAAAATTGTTATTATTTTTAAAAACTTTGTCAATTTTATAGATTGCAAATAGCACCTCATTATTTTAAATTACGTGGTTTGGATTTCTAATATGGTGGAGAGCATCCTTTCCTAAGGCCTCTCTGGGAAAGAGGGTGGGTGCTACCGAATGGCCAAATGTGCTGGGCGAGAGCATCCTCTCACTCCTCTGGCATTCATGCATCTTCCGTATCCATGAACTGGGACTTTTTTAGTTGAACTCTGCCTATGAAGAGAAGTGCCTTTGGATCTGTCTTACAATTAGAGGCAGACCTCGTTTTACTGTGCTTTGCTTTACTGCGCGTCACACATATTAAGGTTTTTTACAAATTGAAGTTTTGTGACAACCCTGCATCAAGCAAATCTATCGGCACCATTTTTTCCAATAGCGTTTGCTCACTTCGTGTCTCTGTCACATTTTGGTAATTCTCGCAATATTTCAAAGTTTTTCATTATTATTATACTTGTTTTGGTGATCTGTGACCGTTGATCGTTGATGTTACTATTGCAAGAAGATTATGACTTGCTAAGGGCTCAGATGATTGTTCATTTTAACAATAAAGTATATTTTAACTGAGGTACATACACTTTTTAAAAGACATAATCCTATTGCACACTTAATAGACTACAGTACAGTATAAACATAACTTTATGCTACTGAGGGACCAAAAAATTCTTGTGATTTGTTTTATTGTGATATTTGCTTTACTGTTGTTTTCTGGAAATGAACCCGCAACTTCTTTGAGGTCTGCCTTAGACTGTCTTGTCAGTAGCCTGGATGAGCACTGCTTTGTCTGGATGAAAATGAAGGTACCGATTCTTCCCATTTTATGTCTCTTTAAAAGAAAGAGAGGCTCTCCTGGTGTTCCAGGGAGAAGCCCTTAACAATTCAGGAAAGGCTTAATGGACTCCCACTGAAATACAAGGAACTCATGAGTTATCGGATGAGGTGGACAGATGCACGCATCACCACACACCTCACAATAAGTTGCCAGAGAGTCAATCACGGGGTTTCAGGAACACAGAGAATAGAGGGCCTTTCTGCCCCGGGGGTGCTGGGACATTCCAGATGAATCTCAGGGGTGATGTTCCAGGTGATAACCGAGCTTGATCTCTGGTCCAGGTCCCAGGCTGGGCCTTGTCTCCCATGACAATCCCCACAGCAGCCCCTCTAATGGAGTATACAAGCCAGGTTTTCCTGTGCTGAAAGGTGATCAAAACAGACAAATTGTAAATCTACAGCTGTTGTTTTGTCACCATGTGTATTTTTATAGAAAGGAGCAAATCTCTGCCGAGCTGGCCAGATAATCATCTCTGCTTTTCCTTACTTGTTCAGAACTGTGAAAGAACGCCCTTGGCAAGGACCTGGTTTTAATCACATCTGCTTAACACAGAAGCTTTTGAAGGCGAAGGTGCTTTTTGTAAACTGTGGCAGGGTCCCAAGGCATTAACATTTCAGACCTTTCCCCAGTATGGGAAATGTCTAGAGCAGGGCCGAGGTATCAAGCCTGAGGAGACAATCCCCTGCACAGGGAGTTACTTTAATGCCGCTGACTCATTCCTCAAAGACATGTTTTTAAAAAATTTTTCTTTTTTTTTTTCATTCTTGAAAAATTGCAGGCCATGCAAAGCTAGAGACTTCTGGGTCCAAGGAATGTGTCAGCTTGCTTTCATTTGGTACAAAATGAAGGCTTTTAGGAGAGGTTTAGAGAAGCCAGAGGCCTTCTTGGGAATGGTCCCAGAGATGATGAAGACTCTGGAAAGATGGAATTTAGAAAAAAGGCAAGAGGGTTTGGGTGACTTCACTAGGTACAATGGGGAAAGTCACTTTCCCTCATGAAAACAGAGTTAAAACACAAATAGAGTTCTGCTGCCCAGAGATTTCTCATTAAGAGCTGCATGGTTTGGTTGGGGATGTAGGGACCTTGGGGTATGCAGGCAGGATGTAAGGTTGAATACTGCAGGTCTTTAAAATCAGGGACAATATCCATCCTTTGACCTGGTTTAAGTATTAACCGCTTTACTGGCAATGTGGATTGCCGATGCCTGACTTCTGGGGATGGAGCTCTGAGGAGCATAGGAAGGATGAGAACGAGATGGCAAAAGCTTGTGATATTTTGCTTTCAGAATCCCTAACTCAGAGCATTAACCTCTGGTTGCAGAGGACCTGAGTAAACACTGAGTGAAATAGGCTCATGGAACCTGGACGTGGCTAAGAAAGTCATGGTGAATATATTCTCTCCATTCCTTCTCAGGTCAGTACCAGGCCCATATTGACTGACTGAGCTTCCAACTGTTCTCTCATTTCAGGGGAGTGGGTTCCTCTTGGAAAATGCAGCCGTTGCTAGGAGTTCATCTTTGACTTGGGCTTCCTAGAGCTCCCAAGCCCATGATGTTCATCAGACGTGGCGTCTTGATTTGCTCTTGGCTCTCTGATTTGCTTTACATCGATAGATTTTGCTGCATCCAGGAGATTCTGCAGCATCCAGCCCACTCAGGATGGTCGAGGAGTGACAATTCACAACTTTGAGTTTTCCACGGATCAGAGAGCTTCCCTTTAAAACAGAACATATCAGAGGCTACCCCACTGGTGAGAAGTAGGAGAAAATATTCAAAGGGAGGAGTCCATGAATGTCATTGAGAACCTAAAGATGTCCATGTTCCGTGTAATGTATGGTCTTCCCAGGATCACTTTGTCTCAAAGTATCACTTGCAGAAAGAGAGCTAAGAGGGAAAGAGGAGGCCCCAGCCCACTGCCCATCTCCCTGGACTTGGTTCTGAAGGCTGGGATGGCTGTTTAACGACTCTCTGTGACCATCACACAGATGATGCTTCTTATTCAGTCATATTTATCTTCCCAAGATTCGGAAAATCAAAGCCACCCGAAATGAGACAAATTCTGCTCCACATTCAAATATGTGATTCAGCTGCAATTGTGGGCTGGTTTCTGTGTTCAGTGGAAAAGTCCAGCCAGCAAGTGTCTAGACCACAGCCTAGTGGGCGGGGCCAAGTGTTCTACAAGGTTATGGTCTGACAATAAAAGCTTTGGACCAACAGATGGTGTGTGGAATTTGACCCACGGACACTTGGAGATTCTGGCATACTGGGTATTCGTTTCCCCTGACTCTCCAATGGGCCTGGCAGCCGCTGCCCATACAAGAGCCATGGTTTGTGCTTTTGTTTACTTCTGTCTGTCTCTGGCATCTCTGCATGTGCCCTGAGCCAAGGCCTGTGGGCTGCCTGTATATGCTCTTGAACAACTTGAGTTTCTACTACCAGTGGTAACACTTAAAATTTTATTTAATGTACTTTACTAACGTGAGATAATATGACCACATAATAAAATGTTTTGGAAAACAGAGGCAAGATGAAACTATCATTTTAAATCTCATTACCATATACACTGTCATCATTTCTTCCAGGAATATTTCTTATCATAATTGTTCTTATGTCCAACAATTAGTTCTATGTCTTTGATTTTACTTAATATGAAATTATATTTTTCATGTTGCTCTATAGTTTTGTTGACAAATACTTGATTATTCCCTAATATTTCATATCTCCTGTGTCATTATTAGCCTTTTCATCATGTAAAGAGAAATACTGCTATGATGAACAGCATATGAGTATTTTTTTTCATATTTATGTTAGATATTAAGGACAGTACAAACCTTTGTATTTACTTTAATATATTTTGGAAAATTTCTCCAGGGAAAGATTGTACCAATTACAATGCTATCAGAAGATATTAGTTCGCAAAGCTCAGAGCCAGTTTTGGGTTTATTTATGAATTCATTAATTTTTTAAGCTAATTTAGCAAGAAGAAATTGGCATATCTGGTGTCTGTAACATTTGAAAACCCCTTCCAACAGGACATCTTGAAGGTCTGAAACAAAATCAGATGGTCTGCCCTTTAGGCTGTGGTCTAGACATTTACTCTCATCGTGTCTGTGCAGAGCTGCATCTGGCATGGTGGGGAGAGTGTCTGCCACTGACCAGCAGTGAGCCTTCCAGTGCCTTCATCTCTCTGCATATTCAGCTGTCTGTCCACAGTTCCACCTGTCTTCCAGTACCTGTCATGCTTCAGGAAGGGTCAAATGCTGTCATATAACGTAACAAAACCCCACACAGAAGACCCGATGAAGCCAAAAATAAAATAAATAAAATAAATAAATAAATATATATATATACATAAAATCCCACACACTCCAAATAAGTGTGATAATGAAACAAGGTGGAAATAGACAGGTGGGTGGCCCACAGACCTCCAAGGAGGGTCAAAGAGTTGGTGTCAAGTCCCCTAGTGGTCAAAGAGAAGAGACAATCACAACTAGTTCTAAGAGCTGCAGTGTCCATGAGGCAAAGCCAAGCCATCTGTTCAGGGAAAGCACGATGATGCTGGGTACAAATCGGGAGAGACTTTCCTCCTGGTACCGGCGATGAGGCTGCCGCTCACAGCAGCTCCCAGTGTGCCCTCACAGGCCGTTTCCTGTAGGGTCCCAGGTGTGCGTGGTGGCCCAGCCCAATGCGCAGGTCACTAAACCAGTGTCTCTCAAGGCCTTGTGCAGAGGGGGACATACCATGGGGCCAGGTGGGAGCTCTCAGCTGATTTGGCTCAATCCAGGAATTAGTCTTTGGGGGTATCTGGAGGAATGGATGGACAAGAGTCTCTAAAGTCTCCATAAACTTTACTTTCCTCACCATATTTTGAACAATTCTGAGAGGTAGTGAGATTCTAACAGTGGGGTCTGACAAGCACCCACATGGCAAATCTCTTTAATCAGCTGGCAGAAGCTTGAGAACTAAGCAGCCTTTGTGTGGGCACCATTGTATATCTTCTTGTCAACGTCAAGGACACAAATGATGGTCCTTATACCTTATATGGAAGGTAGCTGTCTCTGCTCAAAGGGGCATCAAGGGAGAAAACATCGGTAGGGTCAAGGTTCTCCTCCAAGGAGGTAAAAAGAAATGGGGGTAAGAGCACAGGTGAAAGGATTAGCCCACATCAGTGGTTTTCAAGGTGTGCTCCCTAGACCAGCAGTATCAGGCTCATCGGGAACTTGTTAGAAATGTGGCTTCTCAGGCTCACCCTAGACCTGCTGGGTCAGAAATTCTGCAGGCAGGCCCAACACTCTGCACTTTAATAGACCTCCGTGATTCTGATGTCTTCCAAATTTGAGAACCACTGGCCAAGGTTCTGAGGGAGAATCAATTAACTTTGCCACCTGGTGAGTTGGTGGAGGGAGCAGAGTGAAGGTGAAAGTACAGTGAATGTGAGACCTGCCACCTAGGTTCCATCCTATCCCCATGGGAATTTGTGACGTGTCCCTGAGTAAGTTGGATTCTGCTGGCTCATATGAAAAATGGGTCTATTGATCTCTGTTTTCCTACTCCGCTGTGCTGTTATGAGAAATGAGAAAGCCCTTTGGAGACTATGAGATGCTATCTAAATATAATCTATGTTTCAATTAAGTGTTGAAAACTACGAAAAATCAAGGTGACAAAAAATCAACAGTGTACTAGTAGGCACTCAATAAATATTTATCGAAAGAATGAGTGGATGAAGCGCATCAATAAATCGATAAAAGTGTAGGGAGATGGACGCTACTTTAGAGGCCCAAGATCCCCATTGCTATTGCAGGTAGGTGACAATCGTTGGTGATGGCTGTGTGTGGAGAGGCAGTGGGCAAAGCACGTGATGGGAGGAGGGCTGTGCCTCGCAGAGGTGGGTGGGTGGTGCTGACACTCACGGAGAGAGAGAACACTTATTGGCAGAGGTGGGTGGGTGGTGCTGACATTCACGAAGAGAGAGAACACTGATTGGCAGAGGTGGGTGGGTGGTGCTGACATTCATGAAGAGAGAGAACACTGATTGGCAGAGGTGGGTGGGTGGTGCTGACATTCACGGAGACAGAGAACACTGATTGGCAGGAGTCGGGGAGGCTGCCTTCATGGAAATGTTGATTTGACAGTTCCTGGCTCACCTAGAAAGAGACATCAAGGTGATGATGCGATATCCACATCCAGAGCTCAGAGAAGGGGCCTGACTGGAGGTACACATCTGTGCACCACCTGATTGTGGGTGGGAAGCGATGCTGTGGGGCTGGATGGCTTCACTCAGGACAAGACCACAGAGGGAGAAGAGAAGCCACAAAGGGCTGCCCCCGAGCAGTGGCACGGTGACTGAGGGTACAGGAGGCTGAGACTGCACAGAAGGAAAAAGGCAGGACAAAAATGTCAGGTCCTGGCAAAGAAAACTTCATTTAATCTTTTCAACCACCCTTTGAATAAGTAAGTTGTCTTTGATTTAAACCAAAGTTGGGGCAGAGGACTGAGAAGTCGTTCAACTCTCATAGGCACGATGCAGTGCCGGCATGACTGGGACACAAGCTTCTCAGGTTCTGAAACCTGTGTTTGTGAGTAACACGCAATGCTTGGGATGTTTAGGGACCAGCCATCGCCTGGGGACCCGCACGCAGGAGTACCACCTGGGAGAAAGATGTCTTGGCCAAGGTTTCCTCACTAGAGGAACTAGTGAGAGCCTTCTCTGAGCAACAAGCATCACCATAATAATACATTATGGATATTTATGGACATACACAAAGGATGGATCCAGAGAAGCCTCTGTGTGTGTGTGTGTGTGTGTGTGTGTTTGTGTGTGTGTGTGTGTATTGGGAGGGTGTTAGGTAAGAAGGTAGAACTAAGTCCTTCACAAGAAAACTGTGATAAGGCTGGATGGTATGAGAAGTAAGAGAACTGGATGAAAGCCTGGTACCAGATGAAGGAGGCTGGACACTGAGGGCTGAGGCCGTGGACAGAGAAAGAGCTTCTGAGACTCCCTTCCATGAGATGCTGACCATGATGTAGGGTGGCTCGGGCAGTATCGAACTTCTGATAATCTGAGGCAGTGATCACCACGGTAAGGATCAACAAGTCCTTTCCATTTTTTTTTAAGTGACATTTTGCATAAGAATTTCAAGGAAAGTATGAGCCTGTAGCTGGAGGTGAAGAGGGTGATTTTGATGGATGACAGACAGAAAGCAGGACTCCTCACCTCCTGCAATGCTTCTCCTTTGTCAAGAGACATTAGACTGGATGAATGAATATTAAGCTGAAGCTGAAGCTGGTGGAACTTTTGTAAAAGGGCTCAGTGCTGCTCTGTGTGAATGTTTGTCACTGGGCTCAGAAGGACACATTCTTGGATCTTCAAGGACCTGGAACTTCCCAGTTCACTTAGTCACCCTCTTTCTGTGCTCTGGATGTGGAGGAGGGTGGGAGTGTGGCTGGAGCCAGAAAGAGCACCCGTGTTCTTTGTCATCTGTACCAAAGCATGACCGAAGCTATATTTCACATTAAATCACCCTGGCACTACAAACATCGAGGCCTTTTGCAAAGTATTGGATAACCAGTAATTATGGCCAAGCACTGGCTTTTGTCTAAACAGCTCTTCCACTGTGAAAAGAACCAGGTGCCCAAGGCTATTTTTTGCTGTACACAATTAAGCAGTTCTAGAAGTCTCTTAATTTGACTAGTTTGCATTTTCTTAAAGTAGAATGAACCTGCTCAGCCTTACTTGTATCCCTTCAGTCTTATAGGTTCTCATCAACTCACCCGAAAGGCTAATTCCCCCATTGCGCTAACCTTAAAATTAGGCTAGTTAGATGCCCACTGCTCAGGTAGCCCTCACCCCACCGTGGCTTCCTTAGTGCTAGAAATTCGCGCATTCATTTACTGATTCAATCACAGATATTCATAGGGTCATTTCACTGTGGAGCTCCATTAAGTGTTTTGTGCTTACAGACCCCAAAATAGAGGTGCAGTAATTTTAAACCAAGGAACCTGAGTCTCCTCTTTGTCCTTATTTTCCCCTGGAGCGTCACTTATCTTCTCTGGATGACGGGTTACTGAGAAGGTTGTCCCAGAGCTATTGTAAGAATAATATGTAAGACTTAGTAAGAGAATTCATGGGTTCCTGTTATAAAACAAGTAAGTCATGGGGATGTCTTGTCCAGCATGAGGACTACATCTAATAATACTGTGCTGCATATTTGAAAGTTATTGAAAGAGTAGGTCTTAAAAGTTCTTATCACAAGAAAAAAAAATTTGTAACCATGTGTGGTGATAGATGTTAACTAGACTTACTGTGGTGATCATTTCTCAATAAATACAAATATCGAACCATTACGTTGTGTACCTGAAACTAATAAAATGTTATATATAAATTACACTTCAATAAAATATATGAAAAAAAGAGAATTCATGGGGAATATTCAAAGACTAAACTTCTGGACAAAGTTAGATGTTTAAGTTACTACTATATTTTTTAGTCAGAATAAAAATTAATACCTTGAGAAGGAAACATGTCTGTTAAAAGCCCCAGAAAGTGGAGATGGGATAATAATAAGGTTCTTTCCACGAGCCAAGGGAAAGTTATGAACTGAGTCTCAACAAGATAGGACAGGCTGATGAAGATGTAACAGGACTTTGCTTTCTGCTGGACTCAGATCCACTGAGGGAAGTGAGATGATTATCATCTGCTGGTTAGAACAGGAAAAAGAAACATGACTTGTTTTGTCAAACAAAACTTTAAAAGCAAATATGAGAGGGAGATCCTAGAGATAAGCTGGTTATGAACATTGGCCTTCAATTGTTTTCTGCTGCTCCATAGCAACTTCCAGCTGAGAGAAAGGGACCCGGCATCAGAGAAGCCGTGTTTACAAACATCACAATTTTCCTAAGGTCTTGGCTCCCTCCACGGACATTCTTCCTAATGCTCCCAGAAACCAAATGAGTGGTTTCACAAGGACAGTTACAAATTTCATCCATCATGGAGAGTTAGAGGCAGGCAATTTATTGCTTCCAATTCAAAGGCTGTGAAAGAATCCTTCAGATTTGGGTGCCTTCCACATCTTTTAGGTAGGTTGAACGTATCCTTTGGTTCTAAGAAAAACAGCTTGTAAAATGTTTGGGAGCTCTTGGGACATCAAACAGCTCTTAGAGGAGTGCATTTTAATGGTTTACTTGTAAAAGAATCAGTAAAAGAAGCAGAAACATATGGTTTGAATCCCTCTGAATAATACGAGGTATTTTTGTAGAGTCTTTTTTTTTTCCTAAGGGTCTCACATCTTGAGTGCTTATCCTAAAAGTACTCAAAATAACCCTTAGATATACTGACAAGATGAGAAGACAGCAGTCCTGTAACATTGGCTTCTTGTTGGATGTGAGACCAGGGTTCTAGCAGACTCTGGGTTCATCAAGAAATGTGGGGGACAGAAAGGGACAAAAATGTCAATGGAGTTGTGTGTAATTAGGGTGTAGAGGCCATTGGTCCAAGAGTTCAAGGTTCAAAGGCTTACAGACTCCAAGCAGATGACATTAAGGCTTGAATTGGGTCCTGACAATTAAAAATGGAGGGTAGAATCGAGTGAGCAGCTTGAAAATTGTAGAGCTCTTCCTTGCCCAAGGGCATTCAAATTCAGCTAAAACAATATGCTGGCCAAACAAAAGAGGCCTGTGTGCAGCATCTGCCACCAGACTCACCCCCTCTTTCAGCCTAACTTCCTTGGCCGTGGATTAGAACATAAGAGGGAGAATGACTGCCACCAAAGTCAAATGGGTAGAAAGGAGTGGTACCTAATACAAGTCCTGGGCCCCTTTCATTGTGTTACATCTGAGGGCAAGGGCTAGCAGGAGACTGTAGAACATGAGTGAGGATAGACCTGGGTCAAATTCATATGTGGGCCAATGGCATCACTTTATCTGTGTGAAATTTCTCGACTGTGAGACAGGGGCAATAATGACTACCTCATTGACTTGTGAGGATGGAATATTAAGACTACATTAATTATTACTAATTATATTATTTTATTATTCATAATTATATTAATTTTATTATTAATTATTATTGTAACTATTGACTTTCCCTCTCTTAGACAATAATAACAAGTAGCCTACTGTTGGCTTGCCCTGGGGATATGGTGGTGAATCAAACAGACATGGTTTCTTCCCTCTTGCAGTCCAATGGGAGAGTCCAGTGGGAGGGACTGACATTACCGAAATGACCACATAAGCAGGGCTAACAGTATACCAGGTCGGGGAGAGATTGAGTCTGTGTGTGGACAACTCAGAGGCTCGGGACTCATGGAGACCTCAGGAACAAAGGAGGGTGAATCCAGACATGGAGGAACCAAGGAAGTCAAAGGGAACTAAAGATGTGATGAGAGCCCCAGTAGTTTCTGATCCCATGGTTTTGACCCAGGAGCATTAGGATGCTGTGGGCTGCCCCGCCTCTGTTCTCAGCTCCTTGGTCCAGTGCTTCTGCCTACCCATTCACTGCTATTGTCACTTATTTCTCATTCTAATTCCACAGGACTTCTGGGGACTCAGCTCAGGTCAGATTCCTCCTCTCTGGCATCACTGTGAACATTTGTCCAGATTTCACGTTTTCCTATCTGGCTGCAGAGTCCTGGCCTGTGCCTTGTTTGTCTTTGTCCTTACTGCTAAGACCACATCCCAGGAGTCACCTGTGGTTCTGTCCCCTCCCTCTCTTCACCAGGAAGTGATACTCAGAACCCTGATACTCGTTTGGGCAAAATCCTTGTTTGCATGCAACAGAAACTGACCCTGGCTGATTACATCAAGAAAAGGGATTGTGGAAAGGCTGCTGGATAATTCACAACACCCCTAGGAAGACCATGGAACAGTGTTTAGACAATGATCAGGCACGAGGGAAGCTAAGCACTAGGCAGGATAGCTACCAAAATCACACCCAGAACTGGTTTGATGTGACCCCTGCAGCCATACCTGCTCCACCTAGAGACCTGACCTGTCCTCCAGCCTCAGCAACGCTGGCCATGTTCACGGGGGCTGAACTCGACTGCTGCTGACCCCAGGAACTCAGCCTTGTTGGCACCGGGGCAAATTGGGAGAAGGATGACTTGCTTGCCAAGCCCATGGGCAAGTATCACAGGTTTCTGCTTTCAGAATGAAGCAGATGCTGTGACTGACTGAGTCTTAGCTCCAAAAACACAGAGAGGAGACAGCTCAAGTGTTCTTTCTGGCTAGGTTCTGAGTTGGTCTTAAAATGGACAGGACGCAGAGGAGGGAGAAAGAGAATGATGCTGTGCCTTTGGCTTAGATCACGGGGTGATGATGGTGGCATTTACTAAGATGGGCACACAAAGGAAGACCAGGCTCAAGGCAGTCATAGGTTTGAAATACTAGTAGGATATTAAATGGATTATTGAATTTACATCATGCTTGGTGCATAGTAGATACTCAGTAAATACGTGGCAAGTGGATATATTGACCTGAGGGCCATTTGGAAGATGGGGACTGTAGCTAATGAATAGCCATGAGTTTATGCAGGAGAGAGACAAAAGTTCTGCCATTCCCATCAGAACAATGGCTCCGTTTCAGGGAGACTGCTCAACAGAGTTCATGCTATGTCCCACAGGCCCCAGTCGGGGCCTGGGCTTTTCTCTAGAGCTTGCTGAGGTCACAGCTTGGCTCTTAGAACAACCCCAACAAGTGGGGTTGTTCCCCAGTAGAGACAAGCTCCTGGGGCCTCCATCAGTTTCGCCTTTCCCTATTGAATATTTGGTCATCACTTTCCTGGTACTCTTCCTACTGGTGCTTTCCAAGTTTTCCATGGAAAACTAATAGAAAAGAGGCAGGTCATCTAGGCCCTTGGGAGCAGAGCAGGTTGGGCAAGCACTAAATTGCCTTGAAGTTTTTTGCCCTATTATTTATTTTTTTTGTGGTATGCGGGCCTCTCAATGCTGTGGCCTCTCCCATTGCGGAGCGCAGGCTCCGGACGTGCAGGCTCAGCTGCCATGGCTCACGGGCCCAGCCGCTCCGCGGCATGTGGGATCCTCCCAGACCAGGGCACGAACCCGTGTCCCCGGCATCGGCAGGCGGACTCTCAACCACTGCGCTACCAGGGAAGCCCTCTTGCCCTATTTTTTAAAAATCATGTAAATATGTTTTATTCTACTCTGTAAGATCTGTTTGTTTTAATGTGAAGCCCAAGGCTTTACTTTTTATTTTTTTAACCACTGAAGAAAATTGACATTCCTGAGACATGTGTGTTCTTAGCTTCAAACACTGCACCATTCCTCCAACCCGCTTCCAGGGTGAGAAGGGGGTCTGAAAGCATTTCTCCCTTTAACTTTCCTGCACCTCCCCTCTGGGGACCAGCTCATCACTCTCCCTGTTTTCATGTCCCATGATGCCCTATATCCATGATGGTCCAGGTGGACTTACATTTATGAGGCTGTTGAATTTAGACAAGGCCAAAGGGGCAGATTTATGTTGCCACAAACGTCATAACTTACAGGGATCTTAGTGGTTTCCTGATCTAGGAAATGGAAGATGCTTGCACTCTAGTCTTCTGTGCCCAAATCAGGGGGACTTCTGTCATTATCACAGACTCCTTCCCTTGAGCATGGGAATTAAAACCTACTTGTCATCCTCTAGATGGACAAGCCCTCTCCATTTTACAGAGAGGGATATTGAGGCTCAGGGAGCCTGGGATTTACAGCGGTTACTTATAGCAAGGTCTGGACTGGATCCTGGTCCTCTGATGTCCGAGTTAATCCACTCTGAACTGTACCCCTCGAGGAAGGCGCCCTTCTACTGCTTCTACTGATCTCTGGGGCAGGGATCAGTCTTCCCTGCTGTCAATCCCCCTTAAGTGAATTGGACTTAAACACAGCCCTGTGTTTAAAATTCAAATTGAGGTGATTTAAACCTCTCGCTGAATCTCTGAAGAAATGAAACAACCATAAATGGCCCAATAAACTGAAAGAATAAACTGCTCATTAAGGAAAAGGGGATGAGACTTCATGCTACCTCATCAACAGCTAATGTTTCTCAAGACCTTTCCCTTCTTCATCATAAATGAAATCTAGACAAGTTCCCATAGTTGAGACTCAGGGAGGCAACATAGTGGAAAGAACATTGAGAAAGTCGTAACTGGTTTGCATCCTTACTCCACCAATTATAAGCTGAGTGATCTTGGATGAGTTACCTAACCTCTCTGAACTCAGATTCATCATGTGTAAAATGGGAATAATACCTACCTTAGAGAAATAGTATGATCATTAAATGAAAAAATATTTATTTATTTATTTATTGGCCACATCATGCAGCTTGTGGGGTCTTAGTTCCCCGACCAGCAATCAAACCCAGGCCCTCTGCAGTGAAAGCTTGGAGTCTTAACCACTGGACCGCCAGGGAGCTCCCTTGAAATAATATTTTAAATGCCTGGTATAAAAAAGACATTTAACTGAAAAGAGTTTGTGTTTGTCCTATTCCTTTTTTAAGAGAAACTGTTTTCCTAGGACACTGGGGCTTAGTTCTAAAAATGTCTATATATTCTAGATCACTTAATGAGGTATTCCTGGGCACGCACAAACTATGATAAAGAGTCCAGACATGCTAGAGATAATGGAATAAGACAAAATAAGCTGTAAAATTTGAATTGAAATGGGTCAAAAAGGTGAAAATTATATGAAACAAATGTGCAAAGAATGTGGGAAGTGAAGAGAAGTTCAAGTTGGAAATAAATGTGAATTGTAATGCTGCCAAGGAGAGGACCAGGCAGTGACCATGGGCCCCAGCTGCTGGCTGGCTTCCACCTATGTGAAGTGCAGCATCTCCTCCATGCAGAGCCTAGCTGGCTCTCCAGGCTCTGCTAAGGTGAGCCACATACACAAGAGCCACCTCCTGATCTTTTGAATATGTATAGTGAGGGACAAAGCAGGGGGACAGGAAAGCAGCCTCAGGGACTAGGCCAAGTGTTAAACTGTGGCTATGAGAGCAGATGTGCGCTAGATCCCCAGGCCAGAGAGCCACCTACCAGGGTACCAGGCCTTCTCATAGGATGAGCAAGGTCAGAGGACAGGCTCATCTCTTAGAAGTGTGCTATTTTATGTTGCTCACTATTTTCTGGTCTTTAATTAAAGTTCTCAGCAAAAATGCTACTCAAATCCATGGTACAAACCAACAAAGGAAAGGGTCTGCTATAAAAAAAATTAAAGGGATGTCCCATCTGCAGTGGGGGGTGAGTGGCTAAGGATTGCACTGGGAATTAGATGAAGGATCAAAGGAGAAGAAAGTTTCAGGATGCAGAGGGGCAATTTCTGATTGGTGTCATCAGCAAGACTTCTTATTCTGGAGCCTGTCCTTCCTTGAACAGTTAGGAGCATGGGGTTTGGATTTTAAAGAAGAAACCATTTCCTTACAATTTCTCCCCAGTGTTGGCTTCTCACATCCCTCTGGCTTTTGTCATTATTCATTTTACAAGAAAATTTATTTCTTCTATTTATAAGATGACAGTTGGGATTACTACTTTACCACTTGGGGAAAAATAAGATTCTTACCTCACACCTTACACTTATGTTTCAGGTAGATTAAAATAACTGTTTCTAAAAACATATTAGAATCAAATGTGTATAGAATAAAATATGTACAGATTATTATCTGAGCAGAAACCACAAAGGAAAAGAATGATAAATATGACTGCACAGAAAAAGTGAAATTTCTGTGAAAGGCGGTCTACCATACATGCAGTTTAAGGACAAAGAACAAACCAAGAGAAAAAATACAACAAACAAGAAACACAGTGTATTATTACTTCCAATCTACAGAGATGCTACTTTAATAGGAAAATAAGATCTATTTGATCCTAATAAGAAAAATAATGTGCAAAGGACATGTATAAGTGGCCAGTGGGGATATAAAAGTACATTTTATAATAAAATAAATGAAAATAATAGAATATTGTTTACTGGTCAAGTCTGAAAAGATGACAGAGATTGTTAATAACAGTGAGGATGGAAGGAGGAGAAAGGGCAGCATCCATACTGTGTCAGGTCTTAGAGCAGAGTGGTCAGGGCATTGATACGAGCAGATCCACCTGGGTTTGAAATCTAGTTGCTGGCTGTCCCTTACCTTCTCTGTGCCTCAGCCTCACCATCTGTATAATGGGATTAATAATGCCTCAGAGGGGTCTTGGCAGAATAAAAGATTCAGCATGCAAAATGCTTAGAAGAGTCTCTGGCACATTAACTGATCTTACTATAATTATCATTGTTATTCTCAGCATGTTATACATGGGGCCATAAACTGACGTAAACTTCTGAAAAATAACTGGTGATTATGAAATTTCATTGTGCATGCACTTCAGTTCATCAATCATTTATTTATATATGATTATATATTATATATGATTATTTATATATACAAATGTATATACATATAGATACATAAAATTAAATGTACATGCACTTCAGCTCATCGATTTTTTTCTATTACTTTATCCAGAAGTATTAACCAGAGACTGTGCAAGGAGCCACGTGCAAAGATTCCATCACCGTGTTATCGCAGTAGCAAAATATTTGCAAACAAGTTAAACATTTAACAATAAGAGAATCTTTCACAAATAATGGCAGTCACATCAGTTTGATGAACTACTATGTATCAATTAAAATAAAAATTCAAATTCAAGTAATATATATTCCCATTTGTGTATCTCTCTCTACAAAATAAATGTACATTCACATTTATTTTGAATCCATCTAAATCTGGAATGAAAAATAGAAAATACACATAGATGATATCTCTATTTGGGGACTACGGTGGTGATTTTTATTTTTGTAGTTCTTATTTATTTTCTAAATTTTCAACCATGAATGCATTCAAAATGAAAGTAGGTTTATTATTTCTGATTATAAATGTAATAAATACTCTGAGATCTCAAATAATTGAAACCATCCAAATAAGTGGAATTATCTACAATTGTAGTACACACATTTGTGGGATTTTGTTTGTTTCCAGTTTGCTTTCATTGTACTTATACATATGAATCAGATGTACTTACAAACACAAACTCACACATATACCTATAGCATAAGGAGTTCAGTATTTGCAGGTTTTTAAAAATTGTTCTTCTCTAACATCAAAATATCACACGCATCATTCTCTTTGAATGAATATAGACCTAATTCATAATTTTAATGAAAGCTGGCAAATACTGAATCACATGAATATGTAAAGTATTATTCATGTGTATTTGTCCAAGCTTCTAGGTTCCTAGAAGTAGAATTAATACACTAAAAAGAAATAGAGAGTTTAAGGCTCTTGATGGATATTTCAGGTTACTTTCCAGAAAGATTATACCAATTTATACTACAGATGGCAAGGTTTAGGACTACCTTAAGGTAACTTCATTTAAATTTTTATTAATTTAGCCATTGAAAATATTGTCTCTTTGGTCTTAATTGGCACTCAGAGGAAACTTTCATTTCAAAGCCTGACATGAAGGAGCAGCGGAGACTTCTGAAACTGAAAAACTTTACTAATTCAAATGATAAGCATTTCAAGCCTTCATATGTGTAGACAATTAATTTCCAAATGTCAAGAAAAGGGGAGATCTTAATCATAGCTTGTGAGTATATAAGAAACAGATTTTGTGGGTGACACCTAATTCCAATGAAGAGTCATGCTTTATCTCTCTTTATCTGTAGTACCTTTTGCCAGTTGGAAACGAGCTACAAATATTCAATTAGAATAAATTTTTGGCACTATTTTTTCTTTTCATTTTGCATGCCCAAAGCATTTACTTCTGACTACATTCTTACTTTGTAAAACATCTCCCTTATCTTTCCAGCTACATTTATACGTATTGATTTTGCAACCACACAGCTAGACAACATGTTTGTGTTTTTCACGTTTACAAAAATCCACTGAGGTAGTCAAACTTAGTGCATGCTGAAGGGAAACATAGGTAAATTGTGTACAAATGGTATGTATGTGTGGCTGCATGTGTACACTTGGAGTGGAGGCACAGACTAGAATAAGGCCAAGAAAGAAATCTGGGATGTTCCCCAATCTCTTTGGAACTGCATCCCATTGTGAGGACTTAGATTTGCAGTATGGCCATCATAGCCCCGGGGAGCTGATTGATGCTTATAGCATGCCCGTGGGGTAGGCAGACAAATGGTATTCTTCTAAAGTTAGAGTTTAGGAGAGTCAATGGCTTGCACCCAAGGCCCTTGGCCAGAGGCGGGAGGGACCCAGATTGCCCCAATTCCGGATTCCCAGCCCATGATCTTTCCCTTCCAAGCTGCTGCCTCGCCCTCTAGTGGTTCTGGTTCCTCTTCCTTCTGTGCACCATACCTAAGGCGCTAATGAAATTTAGCAGGGATGAACCAGGGAAGATGGGTCTGGCCTCACCTTTTCAGTCAGCTGCTTTATTCTAATACACTCCCTGCATCCTACTCTGGTGCCTCCTTGTGATTTGTGGCCCTTCTTGTCATAATTCCCCTGTGTCTCTCACCTATGAGGAGCCCGGAGCTCTGAAGACACTATCTGTGGGTGTTCTGGGCTCTTCCCCGATGCTGAACTCACTTGCCCATCCTCATGATCTGATCTCTTTGTCTCCCTGTAATGAACCTCCCACCGTGCTTACCACTGTGTCAAATTAATCAGATCTGGGCATGGAAAGAATTCCCCAAAGGCCCAGAAACACCAGCCTCAGACGTGTTTGCAGACTCTGAACATAATCCATTCTTTGGAGGCAGTTTTGGTGGAAGATGTCAATACAGGATCACCCTTTCTGTGGTCTAGCTCAGTTGAGTAGTAACTGATGGGCAAAATGGTTCCTGGCTTTCATCTTAGCGGCTAGCTGGCCACCATAACTAAGAAACCGCTCAACCAAGCAGTAAGGTTTGGCATGTTCTCAGCAGCCTTGGCTCCCACCCAGAAAACTTATCTCTTGCAAAGTGACTCCTCAGGTTAGCCCAGAATTCCTCTTTTTTGGGGAGAACAGCTTGTAGAAAAGAGTTTAACAAAAAACAATGAGGGCATGTTCTGTTTGCAATGGGCATGTCAAATTACCCTCACATCAGAGTACCTCAGAGAAAGTTGCTACTTCAGATCCTTCAGAGCCCTGGACCCTGGAACAAACTTGTCCTGAAGTCCATCAGCCTCCCCCTCTTCTACCTTCTTCTCTAATGTGCCATGAGCTGGTCCAGGATCTTATGCTGGCTGGTACTTCTAAAGTTACCCAAAGTACTCAAGACTCTTCAAGATGCCCCCACTTCCCTCATAAGCATAGACGGCTTGAGTTTTTAGGTGAGGTGTAGAAGAACTTCAGACAGAACATTTGCCACCAGAGAGTGGGGTAGCTGTTCACAACGTTCAATGCTGTGGGAGGATTTCAAAAGGAGTTAATGGAAATGTTCAGAATTCACTGTCAGTCAGTGCTCAACCCACTAGGACCATATCATTGTTGTATTGTTTTTTGAAAAAGACTCAGGTCTTAAATTTGAGAACTTTAGTGTTGTAAGGGATTAAAGCCCAGTCTCTGAGAAATTCCAAAGAGTAGCTCCAGGAAGCCTAGTGCTATGTGAACCAGATTCTGCACAAATTCTGGTCTTTTATTCAAGGTGCATCACAACATGCAGCCGTGGATTGAAACCTAGTGGAGACAAACCCACCAAAAATATTTTTGGACAATAAGGAAATATGAATTTGGTCTGGGTATTAGTTGGTATGAATGAGTCATTATTAATTCTGTTAAGTGGGAAATATGGATTTGGCTTAGTAGAAAAATGCTTACAGAAGGTGTTTACAGATTCATACTAAAGTCTTTAGGGATGGAATATCAAGTTATCTGTAATTTACGGTAAAAGGAGTTACTTTGGAAAAAAGAGTTCTAATCATGTTTGAAATGTGCATTTTGGGGCCAATAGACCAGGATTGTTTTTTTTTCAAGAGACAAATATAAGCTACAATTGGGCCTATGTTTGCCCAGATCTCAGGAAAGTAACAAAATTTCCCTATCTTCCCAATAGTGTAGGGAGAGAGCGTGAGAGTCTGGGGAAAGATGACTCTCCAGAGAAAGGATGGGGTAAAAAGCTGGGGTTATCAGAGCTGGGAGCCACCTAGACCGGGCAGAGTTTGGGAGAGAAGGAGTGTGAGTGGGAGGGGCTCCTCACTCAGGGCTGTTCACCCTCATTTTGCCCCTCCCCGGGGGCTCCGAGCCATTTGTCTCAGCCCTGGGCATCTCCCCAGCTTGCCTGCCTATCAGCCCCTGCAGGGAGCCAGGCCTGCCCTTCCCTGACTCCTGCTTTCCAGGACCCAGTGCATATTCTTGCTGCAGCTTTACACCTCCTACTTTCCAAGAGTGGTCCATTTGTAGGAGAAACTCAGTATATCCCTCCCCAGACAGATGGATCTAGATAATATACTGCCATAGGGATACATTGCTTGAACCCTGACCGATCAACAGACATCTTTAGTTCATGTGTAAATAAAACCAAAGCACATAGTTATTTGTTTTAAGATGTAATTATCTCACTTTTCATTCCCATCAAGAACTTCTTATGATATATCACATTGGGTGATGTGGTGGGCAGAGTAATGCCCTCAAAGCTGTCCCTGTCCTAATTTTTGGAACCTGTAAATATATTATCTTCATGGCAAAACGGACTTCACAGATGTGATAAGGATCTTGAGATGCGAAGATGATTTGGATTACCTAGGTGGGCCCGATGTCATCACAGGAATCCTAAAATTGGAGAACCTCCTGGCTGTGGTCAGAGAAAAAGATGTGATGATAGGAGTAGGGTCAGGGGGAAAGGGTCAAAAGTGAAACGTTACAAGCTTTGAAGATGGAGGAAGGGGCCACTAGCCAAGGGCATCATCTGGAACCTGGAGAATGGATCCAAGCAAGGAAATAGATCTTCCCTTAGAGCCTCCAGAAGGAATGCAGCCCTGATGACACCTTGATTTTAGCCCAGTGAGACACATGTCAGACTCCAAACCTACAGAACCATAAGATGACAAATTTGTGTTGTTTGTGGCAATTTCTTATGGCAACCATAGAAATCTAGTACTGGTGAGATGGAACCAAGTGTGATTCCTTGGGTTCAGGCTGGTCTCCCGTGTGCTCTGTTTGTCAATACTTATGTACAAGCGATCCCTCTGTTTGCTATGGAATCGTGCTTTTTCTAATGTATTTCCTTTTTGGATTCCTAAACTCACAGCATGCAATTGTCTTTCAGTTTGCCATTAATCCAAGGCAGGTCAGTGGCTCTTTTGAAATGTCCTGCCTCCAAAGAAGAGGGACCCCTTCTCACTTTTCTCAGCCTATTAGACAGCAGCAATGTGATATAGGTTGTATGAAAATTGCTTCTTTATCCTACTCTTTCCAGCAGTTAGAAGCTGCTTCTATTTTGAAGGAACAGAGCAAGATGGGAATATAATCCCAGACTTATATATCCCAAGTCACTGGTTTACCTAGTATCGCTCAAGATATACATTAGCTATATTGAAAAAATTCACTCTGAGACTCACACGCGTGCACCGTTTTCCCCTTGTGACCTGGTTTTTGCTGCTCTGAAGGCTGACTGGGTTTTTAGAAATGCACCCAGAGTCCCTCAGAGTGAATTTCAAATGCACCACCTAACTTGGAATTTAGGCACACTGTCTTATATATACCCTCCCATATCAGAAAATTTGGCTGTTTCCCTAAGGTATTATGTGTAATAGGTGCAGAGAAAAACAGATTCTATGTGTACAGACTCCCTGCACAGCCTCTCCGGAAGGGAAACCTGCATTTAATAAATGAAAATAAATCAGCCTTCCAGAGGACATGGGTCTTAAGAAGGTCCCTTGTTACAAGATGTGATTTGTGCCTTCTAATGGGGTTCTTATTCTAATCTCCCACTCATTTGAGAGGCTACAGAGATGCCTGTTCTCTTTATAAAGTCAGCCGGTCCTGAGGTGATTATTTATTCTGCCCTGTCTCTTTCATCCTGCAACCTCCTTAATTTCTCTCAAATAATGCAGTTAAAGTATTCAGCACAGTGCTGACACATAGCAAGTGCTCAATAAAGGTTAACTATTATTGTAACTCTTGCTAAATTCTCGATGGTTATGTAGGATGTTAACATAGGGGAAACTGGGTAAAGAGTAAAGAAACTATACAATTTTGCAACTCTTCTGTATGTCTAAAATTATTTCAACATAAAAAATGGTGATAAAGATAAGTTGAAAGGAGAAATGAATAAATGAGAGAAAGGGGTAATGGATTTACATGCACTGTTAGAGAAGATATAAAAGGAAATGTCTTCTCCAAGAAACATAAGGACCCACAGGTGCCAAGGTAGTAAATAATGCAGTCATCAAAGATATTAATAAAGTAGTTTTAGTGTTTCAAGGATGCTTGAAGCCAAGGAGCTTAATTGGAGAACTTTCAGAAAACACAGATTAAGTATCGAATGTTCTTATCAAATTTATGTAGAGGAAATCCCAATTTCCTTTTGATTTCCATTCCATTATAAGAGTTACATCACATGAAGAAATTCCCCCCAAAAAATCTGAATTGAAAATGAATTTTAAAGACAAATGTTAAAATTGTATCCTTTATATCCACCAGTAAGCTTATTCATCATATCCCACAATTTCACTGTATTATATAACTCATTTAAGCCTACGCACAATATTTCATTTAACTCGTCACTTCTCTTCTTCCCTTATAGATACAGTTCCCCCCAAAACAAAATCTATGCTTTTTTAATCTCCTTTCATTTCACAATCCAATAAAAATTGGCTTCAAACATACTTGAAACACTAAAACTACTTTATTAATATCTTTGATGACTGCATTATTTACTATCTTGGCACCTGTGGTTCCTTATGTTTCTTGGAGAAGACATTTCCTTTCATATCTTCTCTAACAGTGCATGTAAATCCATTACCCCTTTCTCTCATTTATTCATTTCTCCTTTCAACTTATCTTTATCACCATTTTTTATGTTGAAATAATTTTAGACATACAGAAGAGTTGCAAAATTGTATAGTTTCTTTACTCTTTACCCAGTTTCCCCTATGTTAACATCCTGCATAACCATAGAGCATTTAGCAAAACTAAGAAACTAAGTCTGGTATAGTAATAATATTATCATTATTGTTTTTAATGTGGAACCTGCGGATGTGGAGGGCTGTCTGGTATAATATTATTAACTAATGTACAGAACTTACTTGGGCCCCGTTGGTTTTCCCACTGATGTTCCAGGAGCCTAGGTTGCATTCTCCCACCGGGAATAGCCTTTGCCCTCCCAGAGAGGCAGACCAGGGCTAATGCTTGACCACTGTGGAGGTTCAAAGGTCTGGCTGCCTTGCCTACCTTTGGGAGAGCTCTGACAGGCCATCTCAGCTCTGGAGTGCCCACAGGAAAGGATAGGCCCTCAGTTGCACCTACACTGACTTTCAGCATCTCCTTCCCACATTCCTGCTTTCTTCATTTTATTGCAGGTGTATTTCCTGAGAGCCCTTCCCAATGAATATTTTGCATGTGGATCTCATCTCAGAGTCTGTGTCCTGGGAACCTGACCTGATACTGTTGATACTGTGAGTGGTCGTAGGAATGAGACCCTCAGTGGGATTTGGAAGCTGGATCTTTCACTGGGGTGGCTGTCAATGAGGACTCCATCCTTGGTGGTAGGGTCGTGAGTAGAGGCAGAGAGCACACGTTGGCAGCATGGCAGAGGGCCCAGACCTCCATGTCATCTACGACTTGTGTGCTGTGCCGCTCTCTCAGCTCACACGCATGGCTGCTTGGAGGGGTGGTCACTTATGACTTGCTAACAGAGAAAGAAGAAAAGCTGGTTCACAGAGGGGCAGGCTTGGTTGTGTTTGTTGAAACCCAAAATGAACTGCTGCTGCATTACAGCCCCACTCAGAGTAGTCCTGAAAGACAATGGTGAGGGAAAACGTCAAAATGGGCAGAGTTTGGGGCAGTATACCTTGTTGCACGTTATGCGCAGAAAGAGAAATCATCCTAGGCAAGGATAAACGTAAGTTCATGGGCATTCCAAGTTTCTTGGCTTATTGGTCAACGGCCTGGATGGAGAAAGCTTGAAAGATAGGAAATGAGAAGGTGTGAGGAACATGCATGTGGGTGGAACTATGGAAAAGGAAAGTGTGAAGACTTTTGTATCACATGTGAATGGCCACTGAGAGCACTCACAAGAGAAAAAGCACAAAGAGCCAAGTAGTGAGAATGACTCAGCCAGGTGAGATGAGACAGCTTACATCTTTGGCAGCCCTAGTGCTGGCACAATGGGTACATGAGCAGAGTTGCTATGACAACAAGGGTGGAGGTTCTGGAAGAATGGGCTCGCTCAAAAGCATGGGCTCCTACTTACCAGGGCTGACCTAGCTAATGTCAAGCTGCCAGTAACAGACTAACACTGAACCCGCAATGTGGCACCAGTGACCTCCATTGAGAAGACCTTGCTATCACAAGGTGGCAAGTTGATTACATCAGGCCTCCCTACCCTGGAAGGGGCAAAGCAACATCCTGACCATGATTGACATGTATCCGGGGTATTGGTTTGTTTTTTCTGCCTTCAGGGTCTTGGTCATCATCACTATCTAATGCTTAGAGTGTTAGATCCACCTACATGGGATTCCATACAACATCACTTCAGATAAGCAACCCCCCTTACAGTGAAGTGGGTCCTTTCACATACCACATGCTGCAGAAACCACTTCCACAGCAAGCGGAGAAATAACGCTTAGAAACAGGTGAGACATCAATCTGGACACAGTTCATTGTGAGAACGGGGCACATTCAAAATGTAACATTTACCGTAAAACAATGACCCCATTAAGGCACCATGCTCCAAGTTAGAATACAATGGTTTAAAACCAATGGGTAAAATCTGTGGGCACCACACTTGCCATCAGTCCTAATGACCACTTATGGTCACTATCTATCTAATAGATAAAAACATACATTAGTGGTATTTCAATATGTCTGTAGTAACCAATTAACAAACATATCATATAAATTTAATTAATCTCCAATAACAACAAAACCTATACAACAGTTAGGAATAGCTCTAGCAAGAAATACCAGATCTTTATGAATAAAATTCTTTATAAATAAAAATATAATTGCACATAAATAAAGCTAAATGCATGAAGAGATAAACCAATTTCACTGAAGAAAAACTCAATACTGTAAATATATCAATACCTTCTTAAGAAATCTATCATTTCAACTCAATACTCATTAGAATATTATGATTTTTTTTTATGGGATGTGAAATTCTAATTCTGATTCCTATGTCCAAGACAATTTGAAAAAGGAAAATAAGTAACCATTTTCCTTATCTTCTAATTTAATTTAAAGAAAAGGAAAGTAAAGCAATGTGCAAGAATAGACAGACATATTAAAGAATAGAAAGTATAGGCATTTTCACATATATGTGGGTAGTTGATATAGGATAATAATAATATTTAAAATCAATGGAGGGAAATGGGCTATCTAATACAGTTGTGTGGGAACTTTTAGCTATAAATGTAAAAAAAGGTTAGATCTCTACTTCACATACCATTCATAAAAATAAGTTCCAGATGGGTTATAGAATTAAACAATAGTAATTTTAAAAGCTACAAATAATTTAGGAGAGAGGATGTTTATGATTTAGGAGTAGAAAAGACCTAAAATAAGAAATGCATACTAAACTCATAAAGACTAACAAATATGATGACAGCAACATTTAAAACTGTAAAATCAAAAACATTTTTAAAAGGTTAAAAAAGTATAGACATTACTTTAAAAATTGAAAACAATTATAAGTAAATATTAATAACATATTTAATAGATATAAGACCAATATCCTAAATATATGAAGACCTCCTTTATTCAATAAAAGACAAACACAAATTGAAAAATCATCAAAATAGTTGAAATGGCTGTTCACAGTAAAGGAAATACTAATTGTCAGTAATTTGTATTGACTGATATTCAATTTCTTATCTGGAAGTGTTCATTTAAAACAGGAATGATATCATTTAAAACCATGAGCATGGTGAAATTTTCAAAGTTTGATAAAATTGGTGATAACAAGGTAACAGGTTTAAAGGGACTGCACATTGATATAGCTGCTTTAAAGGGCAATTTTTAGTAACTGTAATAACTAAAAATGGACATATGCTTTGACTTAGAAATTCTACTTCTTAGAAATTCTTGTTAACTCTCCTAGGAAAATAATCACTTGGATTCATGAACAGGCAGGTACAGGGATGTGCAGGGATGTTAATTGTAACATCATTTGTAATTGAAAACATAAAATAAAATCAAAATGGAACAATCTATACTCCATCAATATAGAAATGGCAGGTGCTAAAAGAACATGGGAGATATACATGCAGTGGCATTAAAAGATTTGCAAGCCACATTATTTAGTGACAAAAAAGTTACAACACAATATGTGCCACGTGGTAAATTTATGTAAAACAAAAACAGGCACACATCACATAAGCACAGAGATGAATATTTCTATAGATCAGTGCTGTCCAATAGAACTTTCTGATGATAGAAATGTCTTATAATCTGTACTGTCTAATATGGCAGCCTCTAGCCACATGTGGCTTTGAGTGTGTAAAATGTGGCAATTATGAATAAGGAGCTGAATTTCAAATTTTATTTAATTTAAAATCATTTACATTTAAAAAGCTACATGTGACTAGTGGTTCCCTAATGGACAACATGGCTGAAAATTCACATATATGCATGATAAATCATCAATGGAGGATTGTATTCAGGTGTGGAGATGTATCACATAAGTGTGTTCCTATATTACTTATCTCATCGGAAAAGTAATTTTTAAAGAGCAAATTAAAAAAACAGCTGCTCAAAAGATGTATAAAATTTGTTGCCAAAAAAAAAAAAAAGACAGAGAATTACTGGTCGAATCACATTTCCTTAGTAATGGGATGTCCCTAGCAACACAGGGGAGTGGCCAACTGGTCAACCCCTAACTAGAGAAAGGCATGGCCAAAGAGGGCTGGTGCTGCCATCTGAGCTGGGGTCCCATTCTAGGTGGCAGAACAGAAAAGGCAGAGGTTTCTGAGGTTTTGGGACTGAACTGGAAAGACCTACATCAGCAGCCAAATGAAACAGTGGGGCTAGGACAGAAAAAGAAGGGTAAGAAGTGTTAGGGTCAGGAACATGAAATAACTGGGCCAGCCTGGGTGAGTCAGTGCAGGGGTCTGGGAAAACAAAGGACACATCACCCATCAGAGGTATCTTCTCTTCACGAAAGACCGCGGGCATCTCAGTTTGAGGATGAGCTATGCTGGTTGAAGCACACAGGGTCACAATGGACACTCCCATTATTGCACTTACTTAAACGAGTGGCATCCATTCAGCCTACCCTTTTCACCAACAGACTGTGTCCCCTGTTGATGGATTGTGGATGTACACAGTAGAGACAGATCCAGCATAGAATTAGGGCAAAGGAGCAGTTCCCCTTCGAAGCCCCTATTGTTGTGGCCTGCAGACCCAGCGGGCAGAATCAGGCAGTTTGATTTAATGATGGAGAAATGCCTCACTGCTTCCTAAGTACCTCAGAGTAAAGGAAGGATTGCTGATAGGCCGTTTTACAGAGACCAACCATCCAGCTCTAAGTAGGAACAGACATGTGTTTGTTTATTCATTTCCAGCTTTCTAAAGATAATAAAAGATCAGACTAGTGGGCCAAAATCCATGGATACTGAAATCCAACAATGTGAATTCCTCCTCTTTCTCAAGAATAGGATCTGGCCTCAGGGCATAAGCTTAAAAGCTGAATATTCTTCATCAGAATATTGTGTACAAGGTGCTAAGTGCTTTTCACTGTACTGCTGCTGTTTATGTGAGTAGATGACAAAGATGGTAATAAGGAAAGAGCTCTGATTAGGAATGATTGAATGCTGACTGTGGTGAGTGAGTGTCCACAAATTCTTCAGACTCAGACAAAGCAAAGTGGGGTTGGTTTGCAGCAAAGCCTGTCCAGGGAACAAGCTGACAGGCATGAGATGGGCAAACGGGACCTAGCCAGTCTGGTGGGATCTAGGATTGGGTACCTGACTTTTTATGGTCACCCCAAATGGCTCACACTGTGAATTAGTTTGCTGGATACCACAAACTGAGTGGCTGAAACAGCAGAAATATAGTGTCTCAGAGCTCTAGAGGCTGGAACTCTGAAATCAAAGTGCAGGCAGGGTTGCTTCCTTCTGAGAACTGTTTTGGAGAATCTGTCTCAGGACCCTCTCCTTGACTAGTAGAGGCTATTATGTTCACATGGCTTTCTCCCTATGGCTCTCTATGTCCAAAGTTCTTCTTATTATAAGGACACTAGGCATATCTGCCTAGGCCCAACCTAATGACTTCATTTTACTTCTGTAAAGATCTGATCTTCAAATACACTCACATTCTGAGGTACTAGGTTAGGACTCCAACAGATCTTTTTTTGGATAACACAATTCAACCCATAACAAGTTGGAAATGTTTCTTTTCACAGTGTCTCTCTCACTTTTCTTTCTATTTAACTTTTAATCATCCTGGGAAAACTCACTTCTGCTGTCACTTTTTCCAGAAAGTATTCTCAGACTTCCAGATTGGACTAAATGCTCCTTCCCTCTCTCTGCCTCAAATATATCCCGAGTTTCTCTATTTTTGCATACATAGCATCACAGTGAGAGTCATTTATGTGTCCTATGTTAACTGTGAGACCTCATGGAGTATGTTTCTGTATTCGCAGGACCCAGTGAGGCATAGAATGCAGAGTAAGGCTTGTGCTAAATGCTTTCTGCACTCAGTTACCCAAGACCCCCTGACCACATGGCTTGATGGGCAGTCTTCCCCCCATGTGGTTTTCCAGGACATGTACCCCAGAGGTACATCCAAGTGCCTGGAAGTCATGTGCTATAGACTGGGTGTCCTCACCCCCATACCCCCGAAATTCATACAGTGAAGCCTAATCACCAAAGTGATGGTGTTGGAGTCAGGTCTTTGGGAGACAATTAGGTCCTGAGGGTGTAGTCCTCATAAATGAGATTAATGCCCTTAAAAAAAGAGGAGGAAACATGGGATCTCTCTCTCTCTGCTCCCAAACATGTGAGGACACAATGAGAAGATGGCCACCTGCAAACAGGGAAGCAGGCTCTCACCAGATTCCGGATCTGTCAGTGCTTTGGTCTTGGAGTTCTTAGCTTCCAGAACTCTGAGAAATAAATTTCTGTTGTATAAACACATGATCTATAGTATTTGTTAGGGCAGCCGCACTAAGACACCCTGAAACTTTCAAACCACCTCTTTTAATCAGGGTGAGGACTTTTCTATACTAACCCTGTGTCCTCTAATTGTTTTTCACTGGAAGATGAGACAGGCCAAAGTATCAGTGCATTAATTAGAAATAGCCATGATAAGACAAACAAAGGGTGTCACTGGATAAACAAGTGTCCTTATTCTTAAGTAAGATGATTATGCAAACGGTATGAATGAATGACTATATAAGGAAGATAAAGTTGCCACTCAGGGACCTCCCTGGTGGCACAGTGGTTAAGAATTGGCCTGCCAATGCAGGGGACACAGGTTTGATCCCTGGTCCGGGAAGATCCCACATCCCGCAGAGCAGCTAAGCTCGTGAGCCTCAACTACTGAGCCCACGTGCCGCAACTACTGAAGCCCGTGCACCTAGAGCCTGTGCTCTGCAACAAGAGAAGCTACTGCAATGAGAAGCTCGCACACAGCAATAAAGAGTAGCCCCCACTCCCCGCAACTAGAGAAAGCCCATGCACAGCAACAAAGACCCAACACAGCCAAAAATTAAAATTAAAAAAAAAAAAAGTTGCCACTCAAAGACTATAAAGTGTCAGAGCAGCCAGAGGGTCCAGCAGCATCCTGAAAAAGGTGAGTTTGGCATGGGGCTTTATGATAGATAGGGTTTCCACAGGCAGCAGAAGAATGGGGGAGGATGCAGTTGCTATGACAGATATAGGTTCGCCCACAAGGCCTGCTGGGCTTGAGGAGCAAGCTGGAGTAAATATATCTGGAGTTAAGAGGACATTTCTGGCTGTGGGTCTGTCTCCTACCCATAAGGGAAATATCCAATAGCTCATATCACAATTTTGAAGAGGGCATGATGGTCCAGAGTGGTGTTGGTGTCTCAGGAGCTCTAAATAATGAGTGTGAAAGCTACAGCAGCAGAATCTCTGGACATAGGCCATGGGCTCATGGTACAGTTATATTTTCATAACCTGACCCACAGTGGAGGGAACTGAGCCCAGGATGTAGAGAAGGCCAGCATTGGAAAGGCACCTTGAGAGAGTTCTAATATCACTGGGGGAATCTGACTCTAATCTGGAAACCAAAGCATAAGAGCTGGGCAAACAGGCCTTAGGTGAGGTCTGCACAACATAGAAGCAGAGGCTTTTAAAGGCAGCAGATATAGGGCTCAGGACAGCAAGATCAAATTCAGTGTCTTCCTGCCGATGTCAAGGAGCCTACCGGGAATTCCCTGGTGGTCAAGTGGTTGGGACTCCACGCTTCCACTGCAGGGGGCACGGGTTCAATCCCTGGCCAGTGAACTAAGATCGCACATGCTGTGCGGGGGGGAACAAAAGGAGCCTACAAACTCACTGGGGTTTTTGTAATCTCAGAGCTTGATGGGCCCACAGATGAGCTACAGATCGGATCAGCCTAGAGCTGGGCAGGCCTGGGGTAATCAAAGAATAACACAAGGCACAGGATGAACTAAAAGCGGTTTATGGTGCCTTTTTAACAGGAACATATAGAGAATACTCTGCCTGTTTGCACAGTTACAACATTTGATAGTCAAACAAGACAAAAGGAAAGAATTGACCTTTTAAGTACATTGATTATGAAAATGTTAAAAGAATCTCTATAGACACAGTTGAGGAACCCAGGCACATGTTATGAAGTCAGACACTCACCAAGTTCATGGCACGTAGTGAAATTTTTAGGTGCTTTGGGAAACTTTGTTAGCTCAGGGCTATTAGCCATATAGCTATTTGGCAAAGCCATGAAAATAAATGGCAACCAGATATACTTACTAAGAATAAGGTTGAGATTTTACTGAAAAGCGAGTTTCTCTGTCTGCTCTTTTCAGTCCTGTTTTGTCTTGTTTTAAAATGATCCATACTCAGGGGAACTGTAGTAACTCTCAAAATATAAATACCCAAAGTCTAGGGACCAGATTCTGAAATGGAAGGAAAGAATAGATAAGAAAAGGAAAAACATGCTAAATATTAAGGATTTTATTGTTTTCTTTTTTTTTTTTTTTTTTTTTTTTTT
>NC_041233.1:38643743-38651818 GCF_002837175.3 Physeter macrocephalus
GCCTCTCACTGTTGTGGCCTCTCCCGTTGCAGAGCACAGGCTCCGGACGCGCAGGCTCAGCGGCCATGGCTCACGGGCCCAGCCGCTCCGCGGCACGTGGGATCCTCCCAGACCGGGGCACGAACCCATGTCCCCTGAATCCACAGGCGGACTCTCAACCACTGCGCCACCAGGGAAGCCCCTATTGTTTTCTTAAAAAGGAAAGATTTGAGGTCCAAGTGCACCATCTACTAGTCTTCTGATCTCAACATGTGATGACCTAATAAGCGTATCTGGCCACATGGGGCAACCGTCTTAACAGGGATGACACTAAGCAAATGAGCCACCGCTTCTGAACTTCAGCTCCCACATCGGCATAAGGGAACACTTCGAAAGTCTGCCCTGTCCAACTGAATGAATTGTGATAAATGTCAAATGAGGTAGTTACTTGAGTCACAAGTCAACATATAGGTAAATTTTAACATTATCTCCCAGAACTGGGACAGGCCAGTTGAGCTCCCCTAGCCGTAATGAGAACCTCAGATTCCTGACTTCGAGCTATTGTAATTCAATACGGAAATAAGGAAATCACACGTGAACCAAACACTCTGGGAATTTTTGAATCTTGACTGCACACAGCCCATGAGAACACATTTTACGCCAATCCCCTGTACTACAGAGGTCCATATGGACTCAAATCATCTTGACCTCTGTTCATCTACTATTTCTCACGTGGAGTTCTCGAAAAGTATGATGCTGACCCTTTGCATGAAATGTGCCCAGCAGCTCAGATTGCTCAACAAAAATACAAAAGCACTTAGGGCTCCACCATTCTCCAAACAACCACTTTCTTAACTTCAGTGTGTGCAGTTGCTGGGTCTGTTTCCAATTATCCTGGGAAGCTGCAACTGTGGCCTCACCCTTTGCTCAGAATCCTGTTGGGCTCCCATGGAGAGCAAAGCACAGAGAGCAGTCACCAGGAAAGGGTATTTCCATTTACATGACATTGGCACCTACGAAAGTGTGGCCACATTGTGTGGCCAAAGGGAAAAATATCCCTTCAACATGTATTTACTGAGCACTTGATATTTTGGAAACTATTTAAGGCATTAGGGAGAGAAAAATGGGATAAGGTAAAGTGCCTACCCCTGAAAAGCTTACATTTTAGTGGCACAAACAAATATCTGTATCTATACCTAAATCTATATATCAGCATCTATCTATATATCTCCTTTACTGTGTGTGTGTGTATACAATTTAATTACACATAGCAATAAGTCTTGTGAGGTCAAATAATGCAGGAGTAGGGACTAGTGGATGAGTGTGTGGTTGGAGGGGTGGTATTTACTTTAAATAAGTGGTCAGCGAGTGGCCCTTTGGAGAAGTGATACTTGAACACCTTGAATAACTTGAATGGAGTGAGCCAAGGACAGATTTAAGAAAACAAGTCTTCCAGATCAAGGGAATGGCTAGGGTAAAACGAGTGTCAATGAAGTAGTGTGAGTTTAGGAGGAGTGTGGCTGAGAGGTCACGGACATTCACCGAGGCTCTTGTGCCAACTGCAGGACCACGCGGGTCAGCTCCTCCCCCTCCTTCCCACGTCCTTTCCCTAACCTCTCTCCCCTTCACTTGGAAAAGGTATTCTTATCTTGGGCACCCAGGCTTGCGCTTATCTTGCTCCTTTCTTCTCCCTCCCATCTTTCCCACTTCCTCCATCCTATTAGTTGAATATTTCATTAATCTATATTTAAACCTTTTATTGAAGTATAATAGATACACAGACAAGGGCCCAGAGATGTATGTCTGGATGGATTTTCAGGGTACCCTGAAAATACCCTCAGATGGAGCTACTGAACATGGCAGCACCCCAGAAACCATTTCACTCTCTTTCCCCAAACACCTCCCTTGAGTAACCAACAGTTTAGTTAATTTGGCCATTTTTTGTACTTTATATAAATGGAATCATAAAGTATATATGCTTTTTATGTCTGGTTTCTTTCATTTCATTCCACATGATATTTGCGAGGTTCATCTGCATCATTGTGTGTAGTTGTGCATCATTCATTCTTATTGGTTATGGTACTCTATTGTTGGAATATACCACTATTTATCAGCTTGTTCTATTGCTAATGGCCATTTGGACAGTTTCCAGCTCTGTGGTATTATAAATAGTGCTGCTATGAGTGTTGCCTAAGATATAAAATTTGGTGAACATATGTATGCATTGTTGTATATGCCTAGGAGTGGAATTGCTCAATCATAGAATAGGGCTTGTTAAGATGGAGTAGATATTACCAAAGAATTTTTCAATGTTGATTTATTTTAAAATAATATTTATTTATTTATTTATTTATTTATTTTGCGGTACGTGGGCCTCTTACTGTTGTGGCCTCTCCCGTAGCGGAGCACAGGCTCCGGACGCGCAGGCTCAGCGGCCATGGCTCACGGGCCCAGCCGCTCCGCGGCATGTGGGATCCTCCCGGACCGGTGCACGAACCCGTGTCCCCTGCATCGGCAGGCGGACTCTCAACCACTGCGCCACCCGGGAAGCCCAATATTTACTTTTATGATGATAAAAGTAATGAATATTTGGGAAACAGAGTAAAGTAAAACAAAATGAAACTACACATTACTCTATTTTTATATAGTTGGCCGTCCCTACCCCAAAACCAGTGAATAGGGAGGGCTGACTGTACTCTGCCATTTTATACCATAAGGGACTTGAGCATCTGTGGATTTTGGTATCCGCAGGCGTCCTGGAACCTATCCCGCATGGATACAGAGGGCCAGCTGTAATCACAGAATTGGAATCATGCTATATATCCTTCTGTTTTCATTCTACGTTGTAGCATTTTCAATATTATTAAGTGTTTTCAAATCAAAAATTTTAATGACAGCATTTGGATGTGTCAAAATAAACTTAATGATTTGAATTGTTTTTAATTTTATTATTGTAAACAGTGCTTCAATGAACATTACTACATACATTTTATGGACACTTCCGATTATTTCTTCAGAATGTATTTGGAGGAGCAGAATTTCTGACTCAAAGGACTTACTACATTTAAAGTTCTTGCTTTATATTGCCTAATTTCTCTCTGAAAATTGAAAACAGAACTAATTTACAGTTCTAGCTGTATTTGGCTGGTTCACTTAACTGACAACATAAGGATATTCTATTTTATGAATCAGCATTTACATGACAGCTATTAAAATAAAATATTTATTTGTTAATTGACTATTTGCATCTTTAGTTACTTCCCTGTTCAAATCTTTTGCTCATTTTCTGTGATATTCAACTTTTTAAATTGATTAGGTAGAAACTGTATGTTTTTCAGCTGTATTGTATTGTGTTCTCATCTTTTAACATATATTTTGTGATTGTTAATATTTTGTGAAAGAAGGTCATGCCCCACAGACAGAAAAGGCTTGAGAGCTATAATTTACCTTCTTCGAAGGCAAGTGAATATCCATTTTGGATATACATCTGTACCGCGTATATCATTTCTACTTATGGTGATCTATGATTGCTGAGGATTTGTAATTGAAATGGCCATTGGAAGAGTGACTCTCTCCCAATGTTATTAAGTCCAAATAATTGAAAGAACTAGAAGTTAGCTAAGGGACTGCTTCTTCCAGAGCCCTCTTTGTACAGATGGGGAAATTGAGGCACAGAGGTTGTAAGAGACTTGCTAAAGATCATTACTGTGGACTGGTGTCTTCCATCCATCACCTCACTGGCTCTTGAAGAAAAATCCTACCCTCTTTCTATAAGTCTCTTTTCTGTTATGTGCACATAGATGCGCATATTATATTTCTCATTTTCTCTGGCGATCATGTTCAGTTTGTGGGGTGCTCTGGATGTTTGGGGGTCCCTGAATACCAGCACCTGAGAGCCACTGCTGAATATCTGGCTCTGCCTTCCTTGGGGTCCAGAATGTGGTCCCTGCCTCAGGTCTGGCTTCCCAGATTACTGTGTAAACCACCACGGCTAACATGTGTCCTTTACATATTCTCCAGGTCTCTTCTGCAACTCTGGTGCCTGAGACTGGTCTCCTCCATGATTCCTTTCTGGTGTTTGGATACATATGTAGAGGAAGAGCCTAAATGAGCTCCTGGAGCCCTTCTAGAGTCTGTGGGAAAGCTGGGGTACGACCAGTGCCAAATGGGCCTGTGTGCTAGTTGGACAGGATCCAGAGATGGAACGATGTCTGAATTCCTCTGAGTGCATCCTTTCAGTGGACATTTCCCAAAGCAAGACTGGCCCCTACGGAGGACATTTCATTAGAGCTCAGGTTCATGGCAATGCGCTTTGTAAATCTACAAGGAAGGTTATTTCAGAACTGAAAATCTGGACTATATCTCTCATGGTAAAATTAGACGCAAAGTCAATTTCAAAGTGGCATGTGAAATCCAGGTCTAGAGTTTGGTAGTCGTAGGGAGCCACACTTCATGGTTGGCTGTTTATGACAGTGGGATGGGTTCACCACCCTGCCCAGCTTGAGATCGTCTGGCCCCATGTTGTGAATCAGGAACTGCCAGGTAATTCAAGAAAATCTTGCAGGAATTTCCAAATTGTAGTACCTACATCATTCTTAACTAAACTAACATTAAACAGTTCATATATTTTAGCCCTTTTCAGATTGCAAAAATAAATATGTAATGCATTCATTTTGCACAAATTTACAAACATTCCAAGATTAGAATGCGTAATATGTGACTAGCATTCATTTTACAGGTCCTGCTTCAAGAAACTTAAAAGTGTAGAAAAGCCAGAGAACACTGGCTAATGTCTAGATTAAAACAGTCTGTAAGTCACTAGTAGTTTTTCCATTTCTAATTCAGGTAAAACACAAGGCTTCATTTCTTGACAGTGTCTTCATTTTAGATTCTGTGTCTATTAACAAAATACTTTCAAAGCTACTTTAAGAATTGTTCAAATTTCATGTTTTCTATTTAATCAAGAGAACAAAGGCCAATACTTCCAAATAGAAAATAACATTAATCAATGGAAAAACATGATTTAAACCAACTACCACTGGAATTGAGCAATGAAAAAGAAAATACTCTCATGTGTTTGCTGTCCTTCCCTACAGTGAAAATAGTTTATGTTTTGTTTTTAGAATATACCAAGGGAGATACAGCAGAAAATAAATCACAGCCAGAGGATCTCTTCCTTCCAGCTGTCTGCATAGCCAGTACTGATCACTGCTAAAATAGCTGTGGTTCATGCTGACTTGTCCACATAGTACCCCATGCTCAATGAAACAGTTCCCCAGATTCCAGAGCTTCTCCACGGGAACTTGAGGAAAGGTCTTGGGCTGAACACACTGTGCCTTGGCCCCTCCAAAGCGCTTACTGTCAGGTGTCTGTTTACAACAGCAGCCTGGATATCAGATTCATTAAAATGGGGCTGCTGAGATATCAATGCAGTCAAAATATCTGGCTGTGTTTTGGAACAATGAGTAACCAGCAATTGGGCTGAGAAATGTGTGGCTGCTGCCGCCCAAACTCCATGTAGCAAACTTATGAAATCACGTGTGGTTTTGTGTTCAAAGTCAACTGTGGGATCCCATCCTTGTCTCCTTGTTGGTTTCTTCTGTTCTAGTTTTGATGTCATGAGTTCATTATTTTTCCCTCAGCTTTACTGAGGTATGATTGACAAATATACTTGTATGAACTTAGGTTACACAACGTGATTTTATAAAGGTATATAGTGTGATGATTTGATTTACATACACGTTGTGAGACGATTACCATTTTCAACTTAATTAACACGTCTATCACCTCACATAGTTACTTTTTTTGTGTTGGTGGGAACACTTAAGATCTGTTCTCTTAACAAATTTTAAGTATACAGCACAGCCCTATTAACTATAATGACCAGGCTGTACACTAGATCTCCAGAACTTATTCATCTTATAACTGGAAGTTTGTACCCTTTGACCAACATCTCCCCTTCCTGGCCACCATCACCCCACTGGCCCCAGCCCTGGCAACCGCCATTGTACTCTGGTTCTACGGAGTTTGACTTCTTTAGATTCCACATACAAGTGAGATCATATAGTATGACACTGGGCATCCTTGTCTTGTTTCTGATTCTTTCTATACCGAATTTGTTGAGAGTTTTTATTGTGAAAGGATATTGAATTTTGCCAATTTTTTTCTGAATCTATTAAGATTATTGTATGATTTCCATCCTTCATTCCATTAATGTGGTATATCATAGTTATTGATTCGTGTTATGTTGAGCCATATTTGCATATGATCATACTTGTGTATGATCTTTTCAACGTGCTGTGGAATTCAGTTTGCTAGTATTTTGATGAGGATTTTTGCATCTATGTACATCAGGGATATTGACCTGGAACTGTCTTTCCTTGTAGTATCCTTGTCTGGTTTTGGTATCAGGGTAATGCTGGGCTTGTAAAATGGGTTTGAAAGTGTTGCCTCATTATTAAAGGGAGGATTTAGTGAAACAGCAGAGGACAGTAGGCATTTGTGGGATGCAGAATGAGCACGGGATAAGCATGAGAACAGAATATCCCTTCTTTACTGGCTAAATGGCAAGGGCACATCACCAGAACCTTCTGACCCTCAGTGACTATGTCAGTGCACTTGAAACCAAGACACCTGCTTCACCTTGATATGAGGGACTAATGAAGATCACGACTGAGGACACACTCTCTGAAATAGATCAGTGGAACAGAATAGAGCAGAATAGAAAGCCCACAAATAGACCCACACAAATATGTCCATCTGATTTCTTACCAATGTGAAAAGGCAATTCGGAGGGTGGAGTCAAGATGGCAGTGTGGGAAGATGCCAAGTTAGCATCTCCCTGCAACTAGGGCACCTGCCCACCACTGGTGGGGGACCCTGACACCCAAGGAGAGAGGAGGAACCCTAAATTTAACTGGTAGGATGTGGGGGGACTGAGGGGGGAGGAGAAGTGGAGCCCAGACAGGAGGCCGAGTAGGTCAGCAGAGGCAGGCAGGAGGGACCCTCCAGGAGGAGCGGGAGAGGGGACGGAGAGCATTTGCCCTGCTCACTCGGGCACGAGGAGCCTGCAAGCTCCCAGGCCAGTGGCCTGTCCCCCAAGTTACCCTCCAGCCATGCCATGTGGGTCCTTGGGGGCATAACGGAGAGGCCGGGAGATCAGGAGAGGCAGGCAGGAGGGACCCTCCAGGACCAGAGGAGCAGGAGAGGAGAGGAGGGCATTTGCCCTGCCCACTTGAGCACAGCAAGCCTGCTGGGCTCCCAGGTGAGGTCCCCCACTCTCTGAGACCAGGGGTGGGGTGCACGCCTGGGCCCCTTCTGTTCCTTGACCCTAAGCCTCACCCCCCACAGCCCCCAGGGCCTTTTCCAGCCCTGTGGGTCCTAAACATTGGCTCTACTCACCACCCAAACCTCGCCCTTGCTTAGGCCCCACCCTCCACAGCCAAGGCCTTTCTCCCTCCTTTTTTTTCTTTTCCCTCCTCCTCTTTTTTACTATTTTGGTACTGATGTACCTCCCGGTTGTTGATTCATCTATATTTTTATTTTTATAGTCTTTCTAACATACCTGTTAGTTTCCTAGTCTAATTTTATTTTTTACTTTTTTATTGTCTTTTTTTTTTTTTTTGCCACCCCCCCGTGGCTTGAGGGATCTTGGTTCACCAGTCAGTGGTTGGGCGAAGATACTGCAGTGGGAGCTCCGAGTCCAAACCACTGGACTAACAGAGAACTTCAGACCCCAGGGAATATTCATCAGAGTGAGGTCTCACAGAAGTCCTCATCTCAGCACCAAGACCCAGCTCTACCCAACAGCCTACAAACTCCAGTGTTTGGAAGCCTCAGGCCAAACAACAAGTAAAACAAGAACACAATCCCACTCATAAAAAAATATTTAAAAATGAGACGGCAGACACATATGTCACAGATGAAGGAGCAAGGTAAAAGCCTACAAGACCAAATAAATGAAGAGGAAATAGGCAACCTACCTGAAAAAGAATTCAGAGCAATGATAGTAAAGATGATGCAGAATCTTGGAACTAGAACAGAGGCACGGATTGAGAAAATACAAGAAATGTTTAACAAAGATCTAGAAGAACTAA
>NC_041233.1:38651851-38654104 GCF_002837175.3 Physeter macrocephalus
ACATACCAAGACACATATTAATCAAACTAATAAAAATTAAATTCAAAGAAAAAATATTAAAAGCAGCAAGGAAAGAACAGCAAATAACATAAAAGGGAATCCCCATAAGGTTAACAGCTGATTTTTCACCAGAAACTCTGCAGGCCAGAAGGGAGTAGCAGTATATACTTAAAGTGATGAAAGAGAAAAACCTACAACAAAGATTACTCTAACTAGCAAAGATCTCATTCAGATTCGACGGAGAAATCAAAAGCTTTTCAGACAAGCAAAAGCGGGTTTGGAAGCCTCAGGCCAAACAACAAGTAAGACAAGAACACAATCCCACTCATAAAAAAATATTTAAAAATGAGACGGCAGACACATATGTCACAGATGAAGGAGCAAGGTAAAAGCCTACAAGACCAAATAAATGAAGAGGAAATAGGCAACCTACCTGAAAAAGAATTCAGAGCAATGATAGTAAAGATGATGCAGAATCTTGGAACTAGAACAGAGGCACGGATTGAGAAAATACAAGAAATGTTTAACAAAGATCTAGAAGAACTAACGAACAAACAAACAGAGATTAACAGAACAATAACTGAAATGAAAAATACACTAGAAGGAATCAATTACAGAATAAGTGAGGCAGAAGAACGAATAAGTGAGCTGGAAGACAAAATGGTGTAAATAAAGGCAGAGGAGCTGAATAAAGAAAAGAGAGTGAAAAGAATTGAAGACAATCTCAGAGATTTCTGGGATAATACTGAATGCACCAACATTCGAATTATAGGGGTCCCAGAAGAGGAAGAAGTAAAGAAAGAGTCTGAGAAAATATTTCAACAGATTATAGTCGAAAACTTCTCTAACATGGGAAAGGAAATAGTCACCCAAGTCCAGGAAGCACAGAGAGTCCCATACACGATAAACCTAGGAAAAACACATACCAAGACACATATTAATCAAACTAATAAAAATTAAATTCAAAGAAAAAATATTAAAAGCAGCAAGGAAAGAACAGCAAATAACATAAAAGGGAATCCCCATAAGGTTAACAGCTGATTTTTCACCAGAAACTCTGCAGGCCAGAAGGGAGTAGCAGTATATACTTAAAGTGATGAAAGAGAAAAACCTACAACAAAGATTACTCTAACTAGCAAAGATCTCATTCAGATTCGACGGAGAAATCAAAAGCTTTTCAGACAAGCAAAAGCTAAGGGAATTCAGCACCATCAAACCAGCTTTACAACAAATGCTAAAGAAACTTCTCTAGGTGGGAAACACAAGAGAAGAAAAAGACCCACAGAAACAAACCCAAAACAGTTAAGAAAATGGTAATAGGAACATACTTATTGATAATAACCTTGAATGTAAATGGATTAAATGCCCCAACCAAAAGACACAGGCTTGCTGAATGGATACAAAACCAAGACCCATCTATATGCTGTCTACAAAAGACCCACTCCAGACCTAGGGACACATACAGACTGAGAGTGAAGGGATGGAAAAAGATATTCCATGCAAATGGAACTCAAAAGAAAGCTGGAGTAGCAACACTCATATCAGATAAAATAGACTTTAAAATAAAGAATGTTACAAGAGACAAGGAAGGACACTACATAATGATCAAGGGATCAATCGAGGAAGAAGATATAACAATTATAAATGTTTATGCACCCAACACCTCAATACATAAGGCAATACATAAGAGCACCTCAATACATAAGGCAAATGCTAACAACCATGAAAGGAGAAATTGTAAGACATTCCACCCAAAGGTGTCAGAATACTTTCTTCTCAAGTGCACATGGAACATTCTCCAGGATAGATCACATCTTGGGTCACAAATCAAGCCTCAGAAAATTTAAGAAAATTGAAATCATATCGAGCATCTTTTCTGACCACAACGCTATGAGATTGGAAATCAATTACAGGAAAAAAACTGTAAAAAACACAAACACATGGAGGCTAAACAATACGTTACTAAATAACCAAGAGATCATTGAAGAAATCAGAGTGGAAATAAAAAAATACCTAGAGACAGATGACAACAAAAACACGATGTTCCAAAACCTATGGGATGCAGCAAAAGCAGTTCTAAGAAGGAGGTTTATAGTAATTCAATCTCACCTCAGGAAACAAGAAAAATCTCAAATAAACAATCTAACCCTACACTTAAAACAAGTAGAGAAAGAAGAACAAAGAGAACACAAAATCAGTAGAAGGAAAGAAATCATAAAGATCAGAGCAGAAATAAATGAAATAGAAATGAAG
>NC_041233.1:38654847-38656398 GCF_002837175.3 Physeter macrocephalus
GTCCCCTGCATCGGCAGGCGGACTCTCAACCACTGCACCACCAGGGAAGCCCCACAGGCGAATTCTATCAAATATTTAGAGAAGAGTTAACACCGATCCTTCTTAAACTCTTCCAAAAATTGCAGAGGGAGAAACACTCCCAAATTCATTCTACAAAGCCACCATCACCCTGATACCAAAACCAGAAAAAGATATCACAAAAAAAAGAAAACTACAGGCCAATATCACTGATGAACATGGATGCAAAAATCCTCAACAAAATACTAGCAAACAGAATTCAACAACACATTAAAAGGATCATACATCATGCTCAAGTGGGATTTATCCCAGGGATGCAAGGATTCGTCAATATACACAAATCAGTGTGATACACCATATTAACAAATTGAAGAATAAAAACCATATGATCATCTCAATAGATGCAGAAAAACCTTTTGACAAAATTCAACACCCCTTTATGATAAAAATTCTCCAGAAAATGGGCATAGAAGGAACCTACCTCAATATAATAAAGGCCATATATGACAAACCCACAGCAAGCATCATAGTCAACAGTGAAAAACTGAAAGCATTTCCACTAAGATCAGGAACAATACAAGGATGTTCACTCTCCCCACTCTTATTCAACATACTTTTGGAAGTCCTAGCCACTGCAATCAGAGAAGAAAAGGAAATAAAATGAATACAAATTGGAAAAGAAGAAGTAAAGACTTGTACTCAGAAAACTATAAAACACTAATAAAAGAAATCAAAGATGATATAAACAGATGGAGAAAATATACCATATTCTTTGATTGGAAGAATCAATATTGTGAAAATGACTATACTACCCAAAGCAATCTACAGATTCAATGCAACCCCTATCAAACTACGAATGGCATTCTTCACAGAATTAGAACAAAAAATTTTACAATTCGTATGGAAACACAGAAGACCCAGAATGGCCAAAGCCATCTTGAGAAAGAAAAATGGAGTTGGAGGAATCAGGCTCCCCAACTTCAAACTATACCACAAAGCTACAGTAATGAAGACAGTACAGTACTGGCACAAAAACAGAAATTCAGATCAATGGTACAGGATAGAATACCCAGAGATAAAGCCATGCACATATGGGCACCTAATTTACGACAAAGGAGGCAAGAACATGCAATGGAGAAAAGATAGCCTCTTCAGTAAGTGGTGCTGGGAAAACTGGACAGCTACATGTAAAAGAATGAAATTAGAACCTACCTAATACCATACACAAAAATAAACTCAAAATGGATTAAAGACTTAAATGTAAGACCAGACACTATAAAACTCTTAGAGGAAAACATAGCAAAAATACTCTTTGACATAAACCACAGCAAGATCTTTTTTGACCCACCCCCTAGAGTAATGGAGATAAAAACAAAAATAAACAAATGGGACTTAATTAAACTTAAAAGCTTTTGCACAGCAAAGGAAAGCATAAATAAGACAAAAAGTCAACACTCAGAATGGGGATAATATTTGCAAATGAAACAACAGACAAGAGATTAATCTCCAAAATATACAAACAGCTCATGGAGC
>NC_041233.1:38656682-38681335 GCF_002837175.3 Physeter macrocephalus
ATGGATAAAGAAGATGTGGCACCTATATACAATGGAATATTACTCAGCCATAAAAAGAAGTGAAACTGAGTTATTTGTAGTGAGGTGGATGGACCTAGAGTCTGTCATAGAGAGTGAAGTAAATCAGAAAAAGAAAAACAAATACCATATGCTAACACATATATATGGAATCTAAAAAAAAATGATGGTACTGATGAACCCATTTGCAGGGCAGGAATAAAGATGTAGACATAGAGAATGGGCTTGAGGACATGAGTTGGGAGGGGGAAGCTGGGGTGAAGTGAGAGTAGCATTGACATATATACACTACTGAATGTAAAGTAGTTAGCTAGTGGGAAGCAGCAGCATAGCACAGGGAGATCAGCTCCGTGCTTTGCGATGACATAGAGGGCTGGGCTCAAGAGGAAGGGGATATGGGGACATATGTATGCATATGGCTGATCCACTTTGTTGTACAACAGAAACTAAAACAGTATTGTGAAGCAATTATACTCCAATAAAGATCTATTAAAAAATGGTAATTCAATGAAGGAAGAAAAGTCTTTTCAATAAATGAATGAATGGTGTGAGAGCAATTGGGAATCAATAAGCAAAAAAATGAAATAAAATTTACCTTGGTCTAAACCTCATACCTTATACAGAAATTAACTCAAAATGCATCACATATTTACATGTACAATGTTTTAATAATGCTTTATTAGTAGTAGCCCCGAACTGGAAACAGTCCAAATGTCCTTCCTTCATTGGGTGAATGATTGTAGGGCTAGGTGAGGAATTCTTAGACTAGGCATGATCCATAAAAGGAAATATTGGTAAACTAGATCTCATCTCTTGCTCTGTGACTCTGTTAAGAGGTTGAAAAAACAAGTTGAAAACTGGCAGAAAGTATTGTCAAACCACATATACAACAAAGACTTGTATCTAGAATATATAAAGAACTCAAAAACTTACCAGTAAAAAATGAAAAAAATCAAATTAGAAAATGGGCAAAAGACAGAAATATTTTACTGCAAAAAAATATACAGATGGCAAATAAAAGCATGAAATGATGTTTAAATCATTAGCCACTAGGGAAATGTGTATTAAAATCACAATGAGATATCACTATACACCAATTAGAATGGGTTAAATAAAAAAGTACCAACACCAAATGGTGGCAAGGATGTGGAAAAACCAGATCACTCATACATTGCTGGCAGGGATATAAAATGATATAGTCACTCTAGAGAAGAATATGGATGTTTATAACAAAAGTGAAAAATGTACTTATTGCATGACCTAGCAATTTCTTTTTAGGCATTTATCCCAAAGAAATGGAAACATACAAAAACCTGTTCATGAATATTCTTAGAAACTTTGTTAGTAACAGACCACATTGGAAGTAACCAAATGTCCTTCCATGGATGAATAATTAAGCAAACTGCGGTTCATCCATACCAGGGGATAAAAAGCAACAAAAAAAAGAACTCTAGATCCACACAATTTGGATGGATCTTAAGTGAAACAAAAGGCCATCATAGGTTACATCTGTATAGTCCTATTTAAATAGCGTTTTTAAGTACTGTATTATTTCTTGAAATGCTATATTGAAACTTATAGCGATGGAGAACAGATTAGTGGTTGTTAGGTGCTGAGTGGGGAGGGGAAAGAAGGTGTCTGTGGCTATAAAGGATAGAACCAAGGATCTTGTAATGAAACTTCTTTGTCTTGGCTGTGGTGGTGGTCATATAAATCAGCACATGCAGTAAAACTGCGTAGAACTAGTGCTTACATAAACAAATGAGTGCATATCAAGCTGGTGAAATATTTACATGGTTGATAGAGTCTATTAATGTTAATTTCCTACTTATGCTATTGTACTATAATTATGCAAGATATTATCATTGGGAGAAACTGGGTAAAGTATACACAGGATCTCTGTATTATTTCTTAATACTGTATGTGAATCTACAAAGATCTCAAAATAAAATTTCTTTTTAATACAAAAAAAGATGATGGAAGATAAAGTAAATTTCAAGACGTAGTGGAAAAAAGATAAAAAGGCAGATAATATGAAACAAAACGTATGAGACAGAGAAAACATCTGAATAATAGTCATATACAGAGATAACTGAGGAAACAGTTGGTGGCTAATGTTTCTTGAGGATATACTCCAACAAAATAGGTAACCAGAAACAAAGAAGCAAAAACAGCAATGGGATCTTGAGAACAGGCTGGAGACCCAGAGATGTAGTAAATAAAGCTCTTGGGAGGACAGCTCTGCAGCTTACCAAGAGAGCAGTCTTTGAGATTGTAGCAGCAAATCAGAAAACTCCAGAAAGGATCTCTCTGGAGGAAAAATATAATATTTCATGCCATAGACATTATAATTGAGGATTTGGATGAACTTGAAGATATGTTAAAGGCATATTATTCTTCTTACACAGGAAAAACAAGGAAGACAATTAGAAACTCCAAGAAAAACAGAAAGCTTGAAAACTGTGGCCCAAATGTGAAACAAAGTCAGATGTGCCATATTTTAAGCAATTGATGAAAACCAAATATATTTTATTTCAGTGCTATGAAAATGTGTTGTCCAGGGATCATATCATGAGACCATACAGAGAGATAATTCTAGCAGACACTTTACCATGAAATGAACAATATTTTTAGTAATAACAATGTAAATATCATTATTTAACTTTTAAAATTTTGAATTCAACCATAGACAAACTATGGAAAACATTATTATGCTTACAAAACAGAGACTGTTAAAAACTTGACAACATAAAAATAAAACTGACAGAAGTTAGAAAATAGAAATGAGAGAGAGAGACTAATATTTTCATCTTTCATGAAGGAAACCCAGAACAAGCAATAGAAATACACATATGTCATTTAAATGAACAACCTGATAGACCAACAAAGACAAGCAATATAGATGAGTGTTTTCAAGTCCAAATTCTGGTGTCATCTAGCCAAGTTCAAATCCCAGCTCTGGCACTAATTGCTTTATTACCTTGATTAAATGAGTTAAACACTTTGCACCTTTCCTTTCTCATCTATAAAATATAATTAACAATAGTGTCTACCTCAAAGTTGTTATGAAGATGGAATAAATTAGTATTTATAAAGCACTTAGAGAGTGCCTGGCAGTAATAAGGACTACATAAGTATTTGATAAATAAACAGTGCAGTTTGGAAAAGGCTCATGGGAGCAGAAGTAGGAAGTGTGTGTTAAGAGAGCTGAGTCATCACATTCATTGTGAACCATAGCCTAGCGCTGAAAAACAAGTAATGGAAATATTTTCATGTTTTAAAATTTATGAAGAGATAAACTAAAACCAGAAAAGGTGAAAAGAATAGTTTTATGAACAAGGACTGGGCATGGAGAAGGATGAGGTGTGACATTGTCTCTTTTTTATTTAAAACACACACTCACATGGACATGCACACACATGCCCACACACGTACACACATCCATGCACACAAAACACACACATGTTGTCAAGCATAAGGCAAAGGCTAAGGCCTGACAGATTCAACCGGTAAAGCGACAATGAATCATTTTCAGATAAAGACAGTTTATTACTTACAGTAACAGCAGAAGGAAGAGTAGCCTAAGGTGCCAGCTCCCTGTGGCTCTTTCCCAGGGTAACACCCAAACGAAAGTGGCCAAATGACTGTAGCTTGAGTGATAGGACACCCTTTGCTGAGGAGCCACCTCTAGCTCAGGGGCTTTATATTCTGCTGCCGTATCCTGAGTGGGGAGACTGAAGCCTTCTTACTTCATCAGAACTTAGGAGGAGATGATAAACAGTCTCATGACAGCCTCACCAGGGAGGCAGGGAGGCAGGGAGGAAAGAAGAAGACGGCCTCCCAGCAGCTCCTCACAGGCCTCCCATACTCTTGTGTTCTGCGGTGGTCACAGGCATTCAGCCAAGACCCATATCAGTGGTTCAAGACTTACCTGTGAGCAAGACCTATGTGGATGCATACAAAATTGTGATGGCCATGATATAATACATGCATACATGTATATATGAATACACCTATACATAAAACATTGTTATGACTGAAAATATTGTTCATTTCATGTTAATTCAGTCTTATACATATGCATGTGTATGGTATACAGTAGTGTTGCATATAGAACATAATATATGGTATCACTCACAGTACAGAGTACATGGTGGGGAGGCATTCATGTCTAGGCTGAGTCACTCAGGCAGCAGGAGCAGGGCCAGATGACCCTCAGCAGGCAGGGAGAGGGAGTGGGGCTGACCAGTGTCTAAGAAAGAGAAGCAGTTACATCCTCACATCTTGACCAACTAGAAAATTGTCCTCAGGGGTGAAATTTACAGCAAAAGTTCAGAAAAAAGTATAGAGCTGTAGGATGGAAAATGAATAACAGAAATGACTAAGCTAATCTGAAAATGAATAGTGGAAATGACTAAACTAATCTGGTTCACTTTAAAAAATGCACTTTCTCCCTTGAAAGGGTCCATGAAGATGATAACAGTGAGATCAGTGGGGCAAAAGAGTCAGCAGGGGTCCATTAGATGACTTAGTATTATTCCAAACTCTCAAAATAAAACTATTTCACATAGAACAGAAATTGGCAGGAGATGACTCTGTTTAGGAAAGAAGGAGCGATGAGATATCAAAAGAAAACTTTCTGAGCCTGAGTTTTTCCATCTCTAAAACTACAATTAGAAATTGTACCCATTTTATGTCATAGGTTGTTCTGGAAAAAAAATGAGAGAGTAAAGTAGGTCAATGCTATCCTGCCTCATACCACCTGTCCACATCCCTTCCCAGGTAGGTCATTGCCTAGAGGCATCTGGGAGAGAGGCCACGGAGGTAATAGGATGCACTATAAAATGGTATTAAAAGCTATCAAAAAGTTGGATTCAAGAATCTGGAATTTTTCTTACTCTTGAGTAATTTTTTTCAACACAGAGGTTATGAGCAGCTTTATCTCTTTGTAAAGAGCTGTGCTGGAGTTAAGGCTCTCACCCTAGTCAGTTGTGGGACCTTACACATGTATTTTACTGCCTTAAACCTTAAGTACCTCAAATGTAAAATGTGGTTGATGACACAGTCTTTGCCGAGTTGTGAGGATTAAATGAGATAATGCATTTAAATGCTTGGCACGGTGCTTAGCACCCTGAAGACAATAAACGGAGCTGTTAGAAGTACTGTTATTATTTTTAGAATGACTATTTTTCTATATGATGGTCCCAGTAAAGATGGAAACTGGTATGCAGAATCGCCATGGGCTGAATTGAGCAAACTCTTTCGATGTTCTAAAGAATACATGTTCAATTATTGATACTATGTATAAAATGGACAACTGATGGGAACATGCTGTATAGCACAGGGAACTCACCTAGTGCACTGTGGTAACCTAAATGGGAGGGAAGTCCAAAAGGGAGGGATAGCTGTATGTGTATGGCTGATTCATTTTGTTGTGCAGTGGAGGTTAACACAACATTGTAAAGCAATCTTATTCCAATAAAAATTAATTACAAAAGGGTAAAAAAATAAAATAAAAAAATAAAAGGAAAAGAAAAAGAAAGTTAATTTTAAAAACTAAAGAGGAGAATTGTTCTTGACAATGCCAATAAACTTAAAAACAATATGAAAAAAAGTACACGTTCAGTATTTTCTCTTTATCAGAGCATGTCCTTACTCATAATCTTCGTTATCTCCTCATGTCAAGGCAAGACAGGTGTGTGGCTCCAATTTCCCTGATGCAGACACTGAGCCTCAGCAAGTTTCACTGATGTGTCCTTGGCTTATGGCCAGTAAGAAGGGGGAAACTCTGTTTCTCAGCCTTATGTCTGTTCTGCAACATACAAATACCTCCTGCCTTCCGATCTTTCACTAGATCCTTCTCCACTAAAAACTTGTTTTTCTTATGATGATCTTATGTTTTTCTGTGATAAGAGAAATTTGCTTCAGATTTTAAAGACTTTATCATAGTTGTCAGACCTCAGTTATAGCTTAGAGGCCAACTCTCCAAATCCCTTAATGTATCAGGCTGAAAACAGGTTTCCTGAAGAAGGGGAGACATTCAAAGTCACAGCACTAGTAAATATTGATAGCAGAATCCAGATGGTCCATGTTGTATAGAAATACCTTTTTAATGTACCATGTGGCTTCTCAGACAAATCCATTGATTTGTTTTTGTGTTTGTGTGGGTGAGTGTGTTTTGCATACTGTAATTGTAAACAAGTCATACAGATCCACCTGTCTCTCCAGTCAGAGTGGACGAGGGCCTCCTTATTGTACATATAGAGTATATCCAGCATCCCTAGAGAGTGGGCATTCACCAGGCTGTAATATACTCACACACACACAGCCAAGCTCCTATGATAAAATACACTTTATAGCCAGAGTTTCTGCAGCCATTTAGCCTTCCGAGCTCATTAAAGAGAAAGGTGCAGCAGGAGTTTTCTGCAGGCTTCTGCCAAACTGGCACAGAACTAGAGGTGCTTGTCTAATACAGATGCCCCAAACCCTAGATGTTGCTCCTCAGGGGAGCTGGAGAGTATATTGGCGAAGTGAGAACTTTACTCCAATCATGTTAAGCAAACAGTGGCAAAATCAACCCATCAACAGAAGTCATCAGGCTCATGAGAAATGAAAAATTGTCCAATTCATCAATCTAAATAACCATGGCCATGGCTGGGCAGATTGCATAAACAATCTCTCTCAGATTGTATAAAACCTCTCTCCTCCATGAAATATTCACCTGTTGTCTGCTGCCAAAACCAATAAACCACCTTCTTGGCTGAGTCATCTAAACATTTCCTTTGACAGCAGCAGCTTTCAACTCCAACTGCAAGGCCAAGTTGCATGACAAATATACCATTGGCCCTATGTTTGGATATGAGTGTTGTTTTCTACAGGCTCATTAAAAACATACCCTGCTCTTGTGCATGAAGTGCCAATAGTCCCTGGAAAACACACTGAAAAAAAACAATGGATCATTTTTCCATGGCTCTGAAACATGAATGTCCAAATGTCTTCTGGACATATTTGTCGGCATCAAATGTCTGCTAACTCTTTAAATTGTGTGCTGGAGATGGGGTTAAATTCCATAGGATCTATCCCACGATCATTTTAAGGCCTGTTTGATGCCCTCTTTTCTCTTGGGACCCCTACACTAAAATGGTGTATAATTTATAGATTGTAAATTACCCAAAGTTTATATGACATGTTTTAGATTCTCTCATCAATGGCTCTATACAAATTTGACAGATTTCTAAATCCATCCTCTGTGGATGTGGTGCATCCACATTCAGCACAATTTCCATGTATCTGGACTGTATAGAGAGTATCAAGTACATAGTTAGCGTGACTAGGACTGTTAGTAGAACACATTTATTTCAACTTCAAACACATGAAGGGGCCAGGTTGTGTCTTACCTTTGTTACATAAACCATATCTATAATTATTTGCAGTTATTTAAAGTAGAACTTTTGCAAAACAATCCAAGTGTAGAATTTCGACAGACTTTTTTAAATGAAAAAATTCCAGGACTTTGCAATCTTTTCTTCATTCTCAATTTGAGGACGGTTTTTGAATTACGTTATGGGGTTCTTACAAAATATCCAGCTTATCTTTATTATATTCAGCAGCTCTCTCTTCATACTGATACATAAGTTTCATGATATTTAATTATAGCATAATAACAGATGTAAGTGATATAAGCAATTTAAAAATGTGCAGAAATATGTATTTAGGTTGAAGAATAGTTTGCTAGTCCCAAGTTTTCTACACTGCAATTGGAATTTGAATTTTTAAAAAATTCAATACAATAGTACAAAAAATGTAGCACTGAGGTATAAATCTAAAAAAAATTGAACAGAATATATGTACAGAAAACTACAAAACACTAAAAAACTTTTTAAAAAGATCTAAATAAATGGATACTTATTCCATGTTCATGGACTGAAAAATTCAATATTGTTAAGATGTCGCTCCTTCCCAAATTGATTTATAGATCAAAGTTCCCAGTCAAAATACAGCAAGCTATTTTGTAGATATTGATAAACTAATTCTAAAATTTATGTGGTAAGGCAAAGGTGTGGGGTAGTCAAAACACTTTTAAAAGCATAACAAAGTGGAGAAATTAGTCAACCTGACCTTAAGATTTCCTGTGTAGTAGCTTCAGTAATCAAGACAATTACATTGGCAGAGGAATAGACATATAAATCAACAGAACAAAATATAGATACCCAGAAAAAGGCCCACATAAATATGCCCAATTGATTTTTGATAAAGATTAACAAGAAATTCAATGCAGGAAGGATAACTTTTTCAATAAAGGGTGTTGAAATAATTGAATATTCATAGGAAAAGAAAATGAACTTTGACCTAAACCTCACATCTTTTACAATAATTAACTCAAAACAGATCATAAGCTTAAATGCAAAATGCAAAACTATGAAGCTGAGTTAGATATAGGAGAAAATCTTTGGAATTTTGGGATAGGGCATTACTAGACTTGACATCAGAAGCACAATCCTTGAAAGAAAAAATTGAAAATAGGACCTTATCAAAGTTAAAAACTTCTGCTCTGCAAAAACTCATACTAAGATGAAAAGGCAAGCTACAGAATGAGAGAAAATGCTTGCTAACTACATACCCAACAGAAGATTATTATCTAGAATATATAAAGAACTCTCAAATTAAACAGTAAAAAAATCAATGAATATGATCAGAAAAATGGATTTCACTGTATAATCATATATATGTAGAAAACAAGCATATGAAAAGATGTTCAACATATATGGCCATAAGGGATATGACAATTAAAACCACAGTGAGATATCACCTATAGAATGGCTAAAATAAAAGTGGTAACCATACCAAAAGCTGGCAAGGATAAGGAGAATCTGCCTCACTCTAACATTGCTGCTAGGGATGTGAAATGGTTTTGGAAAACAGTTTGTCCATTTCTTAGAAAATTAAATGCAATCACAATATGACTCAGCAGAAATTGTCTCTCGGGCTTTTCTCCCAGGGAAATAAAAATTTACATTCTCACAAAGAATCTCTATAGGAAAGTTCATAGCAGGTTCGTTCATAATAGCTCAAAACTGGAAACAACCCAGATGTCTTTCAGTAAGTGAGAACTTAAACACATTGGTAAATCCATACCATAGACTACTACTCAACAACAAGAAAGAACAATGAGAAAGACCAAAGGCATTTTTCTTGCAAACTTCCTTTTTAAAAAGAAAAACAAATGATTTGCTTTTGATTACAAATACTGTGTAAGATGATGCCTTCTTTTGCAAAACCAATAAACACAAGAACAAATTTTAAACATATGTGATTTGTCCAAGATATTAAAAAAAAAAAGAGCCTGATTTTTTTCTTAGTATTTAAAAGAATTAGTATTCCCCAACCTTTCAAAGAAAACGTTTGAAGGTATGACTCAACTGGAGAAAAAGAGAGAGAAAGAGAGGGAAACCATCTTACAGCTTTTTTTTGGTTTTTGTTTTTATCATCTTTATTGGAGTATAATCGCTTTACAATGGTGTGTTAGTTTCTGCTGTATAACAAAGTGAATCAGCTATATGTATACATATATCCCCATATCTCCTCCCTCTTGCATCTCCCTCTCACTGTCCCTATCCCACCCCTCTAGGTGGTCACAAAGCACCAAGCTGATCTCCCTGTGCTATGTGGCTGCTTCCCACAAGTCCATTCTCTATGTGTGCCTCTTTATTCCTGTCCTGTCCCTAGGTTTTTCAGAACCTTTTTTTTTTTTTTAGATTCCATATATATGTGTGAGCATACAGTATTTGTTTTTCTCTTTCTGACTTCTTTCACTCAGTATGACATTCTCTAGGTCCATCCACCTCACTACAAATAACTCAGTTTTGTTTCTTTTTATGGCTGAGTAATATTCCATTGTATATATGTGCCACATCTTCTTTATCCATTCAGCTGTTTTAAATAGCTTCAGATAAGTCTTCAAATGTTACCTTTCCTTTCTGGAACTCATGTCTTCACAAAATAGCTAAATTTAAAATAGTTATAATGAACTAACTGTTTAATGGGGAAAAGAAATATATATTGAATACATATGTATAAACTTTACCATAAGCAATTATGCATATCAAATGACACTAACTTTTAAAAAGGTACCCCCCAAAGTGAGCAAAAACTTGAATTTCGGAAAAGAAAGTCAAATTCATTTAATGAAAAACTAGAATTAATAAAAATTAGGAAATACACACAGAAAATACACACAGCAGCAGCACTATGAATTGAGGGGAAAAGCAGTGGTCCAACACCACTCAACATGGCTTGTCAGTTAAAGGAAAAAACCCAAACATGCGCGCGCGCGCACACACACACACACAAACACACACAGATGCACTGTGGATACATGCCACAACTTGGATGAATCTTCAGAAAATTATGCTGAATAGAAAAGTCAGTCCCAATGGTTACATACTGTATGATTCTATTTATATAACATTTTGAAATGACAAAATTATAGAAATGGAGAACAAATTAGTGGTTGTCAGAAGTTAGGGACGGGAAGGGATAGTGCAGAAGGGAGACTGGTGTGCTTATGAAAAAGGACACAAGGGTATCCTTGTGGAGATGTAACTACTTTATATGTAAACTGTCGTGGGTACACAAACCTACACTTATGACAAAATTGCACAGAACTCAATACATACACACACAGAAAGGAATATGGGTAAAACTGGGGAAATCTGAATAAGATTAGTAGATTTTATCAAGGTCAATATTCTCGTTGTCATTTTGTGCTATAGTTTTGCCACATGTCACCAGCAGGGGAAACTGGATAAAGGGTACACAGACTCTCTCTTTGTCTTATTTTTTACAACTGCATGTGAATCTATAATTCTTTTAAAATAAGAAGTGTGTTAAAATTATTCTTGAGCTTTGTTCTGGAATGCAGTTAAGTTATGTGGAAGCAGTTTGATCCTTTAGAGATTTGCTTTAAGTTTCGTTAAGTTGGTTGGTCTTTAGAGCTAATTTTGCCCCATTACTTCTGAGTATTCTACCTAACACCCCATGCATTACATGGTTTTTCTACTTTGACTAGTGAGAACATGGATTATTCTGGGTCCTGCGTGAGACCTGGAGGTTTTCCTACCTGTTCCTCTGGATGGTTTTAGCTCTGGTAACATCATTTTCATACATATGGACTGATCATCCTTAGCTAGAGACTTGAGTGTCCATCTGCAGATCTCTGGGACCCTCTCTGTGAAGCACTCTTCCCTGCAAACTCTAGTTGCCTTGGTCAGCCGGAGCTCCCAGCTCTGTCTTCTAAGCTCATGGAGACTGCCATGTTCCTCCTGGGTTTTTCCTTCCTCCATTGCAGCTTTAAACCTCTAGCATATTTAAATCATTTGGCAATCCGGAACAATTATAGACTCAGAGCTTTTACCCTAGGATACCTGTTGTCCAGTGTCTAAACATTGTTAGTTCACATAACTTGTCTTTTTAAAAAATTTGTATTAATGTGAAAGCTAAATCTAGTTCCTCTTACTCCATCCTGTTTGGAAGTGGGTGTGGACCCCAGAGATTTTTTTTAAATAAAAATTTTTAATTAGAAGGGTATATGAGAAGTTTAGGAAAATGTAGTAAAAGCTGAGAAATCATAGCAGGTGACTGGGGAAGAATGTTAAACAGACAATGTTGAGAGGAATTGAGAACATTCATTAATGAGTATTGGAGAGTATTGTGCAACAGGGAAATCAATTGTCTTGAACGAGGAAAAAGCATTAGGTTGGTTAGTAAGATAAGGATGTAGAAAGTCAGTAAACTAAAATAGCATACCTTATGGAATAACAGACTAAATTAGAAAGAGAAAACTGTAAGATATTTGGAAAGTGGGAAAGTGGTCTGAAAGCCCCCTCCTTCACCATCTCATGTTGAATACACACAATTAGAAGAAAGAAAGTCAAAGGAACAAGGAGGGAAGCAATTCAGAGTAAATGAGAAGCACAGTTATAACATGAGAAAAATATTGACATCCAAAATGTATTACCTTTAATGAGAAACTAAAAGCATTAAAATGTTAATATTGAGTTAATGAAAGGTGCATACAGAGAAAAATTAATATAAAGACGCAAGTTCACTTGCATCTCACAGTATTTTAGAAACAAGTAGACACATGTAAAAGATAATGAAACCATAGGATCTCTTCTAAGAAGCAAAGCAAGTGAAACACAGAAGGATCAGCCTAACTCCAAAATAGTCTGGAAAGTGACCACATAAGCCCACCTATTACCATGACATAATGGAAGGAACTGAAATGCAGACTTTATGGATGCCAAGAGTGAGTAGTAGTCTAAGACCATGCCAAGGGAGGCATGGAGGAGGACCCCAGCTGAAAGTGAAAAGGGCGGGTGTCTCTAGCTTTGTATAAACATGCTACATTTCATGGGTGCCTCAGTCTATTTGTGTCTCCTACTGACTGGTCAAATTCACCCCCACCCCAGCCACACACAACCATTTAGGTGCCTCTTCCAACTTCTCTAGGCTGAGTATTCAGGGCTGCTCAACTTTCCTTCTCACAAATGACCCTGAGTTCCAAGCTTCTGTTCTTTTTTCATGTGATCTTGTTTCATTGGATGTTATTCTCCAAAGTGCTGCCACCTGAAGTCTGTGTGTGAGGATTACATCTGAGAAAATACACTAAACAACTTAGACTTGAAGGGTAAACCTCCTTGTTTCTTAAAAGTCCTAGACATTTCCATCCCTGAGAAACTTTCAGTGGTTGTCTCTTCCCCCTGGGCCCTGTCTCCCACCATGCGGGTGGCCTTACGTACCATGCCTGACCTCCTAAGACCTCTGTCTCTGTGTCCATAGTTTGGTTGCCTTTGACTCCAAAGAGATATGTTCATTCCAGAGAACAGTAATCAGTCTGATCTCTCTGCCTTGAACCATATTCAAATGAAGTCATCCAGGGATTTCACGCAATTCCCCAAAATAGGCAATTATAGTTTGTTACTTAAAGTTTATCTCTCAAAGTAGATTCTTCTTTAAACCAGGACTTGCATCATTTTGGTTTGCTGTTTTATAACCAAGACCTTGCTCAATCTCCAGCATAGAAAATAAATGAATAAGTGACCAGTGACTCATTTTCATAATCGAATACGTCCACCAAATTGTATTCTTAAGTAATACACTTCGGTCCCTGGGAAAATTCTTCTTCGATTAAAAGATGCTTTTCTTCCCATATATATTTGTGGTTGATGAATGTAGTGTATTTATTTTGAGAATTGTAGGTTTGCACAATGGCAATCTGAAGTTTTCTTAACTGGGTCTACAGCTCTGGTTCAAAGAAGTGATCAGTTTTTATGATTCCTCATGTACCAGGGTGGATCATAATCAGAACGAGAAATGATCTACCATAGGAGGCGGACTTGGGAAAAGACTCAAATTCAGATGCTGCCTGGGATCTCCTTACCTAAGGGCTTTGCTAATATTTTAGGGAAAGTAAATAGTTTACACTAGATTCATAGTATCTTCTTTTATGTTTATTATACATATTTTACTGTAAATTTTTGAACATACTTATGCTTTAGTTAACTGTTTGGTAAGTAGTAGATAGTTCATCCCCAAATATGTTTCTGTCCTATTTTTGTTAAGTGCTTTTTGGTTCTGATCATAAAATCCATATATGCCTGTTTTGGAAAATGTAGACTAAAATGAAAAGAATATAAAAATCTCCTGTAATCATAATCTCCTGTAAAATGTATTGGTTTTGTGTGTTTTGTTGGTACCATATTCTGTATGCTATTTTATGCCTTACTTTTTAAATAATTCATCTTTTATTGAAAATATGATGTTTAAGGGCCATTTAATTATCTTGTAATTTCATATAATATTCTATCATAGAATTCCTTACTTATTCCACTACTATTTAACATTTAAGTTGATACTCTTTCACTATTATAAATTATATGGTAAATAACACACTTACATATAAATATGTGTTCAATGATGATCTTTCTTATGAAAAATTTCTAAAAACAGTATTACTGAGTTAGGAGGTGAACATTTTTAAAGCTTATAATATACGATGACAATTTGCATTGTAAAAAAAGTCATATTAATTTAAATTCCTGATCTTAACTTTTTGTCTAAAATCTCAGACAACTTGATATGAGAAAGGGTATGTTTCATTTTTCACTTCTACTTTTTTGTTTACAATGCTTTTTCTTTTTGTGAATTTCATTGTTGCTGCTCTTTACTCACTTGTCTACTAAGATTCTAGCATTTCATTGAATTTTATAATCTTTCTATGTTAATAATACTTTGTGTCATCATTGTTTCTTGATGTATTGTTTGTATTTTTATTATGTAGATTTTCAGTTTACTGGTCAAATTCCATCTTTATTTCTTCTCTTGTGATTTTTTTTTTTTTTTTGTGGTATGCGGGCCTTCCTCTGGTGTGGCCTCTCCCGTCGCGGAGCACAGGCTCCGGACGCGCAGGCTCAGCGGCCACGGCTCACGGGCCCAGCCGCTCCGCGGCATGTGGGATCCTCCCATACCGGGGCGCGAACCCGCGGTCCCAGCCGCTCCGCGCCATATGGGATCTTCCCGGACCGGGGCACGAACCCATGCCCCCTGCATCGGCAGGCGGATTCTCAACCACTGTGCCACCAGGGAAGCCCCTTCTCTTGTGATTTTTGATTTCACATTTAGAGTCTTTCCCATTCTGAGATAAGATCAATATTCAACATATTCTTCCAGTGTTTAATACTTTAGTTTTAATACTTAAATCAACCTGAAAGACTATTTTGGTGGATAGTGTTGGGTAATGATACATGCACATGATTTAAAAAAATCAAATATACTGTGTTATAATGAAAAACAACAGGTCCCTATTTCACTCCCCTCTGCCCCTGACACCACTCATAAAAGACAACTTTTAAGTGTTTATTTTTAGATCTTCTAAAACTTTCTTCTATTTTTCTAAATAATGTGCATCATACTGTTATATCTTTATTTAATCAATTTAACAATATTAATTAACTTCCTGCTGTTAAATATAAGGATTTTGCTCATTTGAACCATATCCAATTACTCAAACTTTCTCCTCCAAACCTACTAATATTAGTGAGATCCATTCCAGTGCCCATTATTTTTATTAGTACAAATGGTTTAAATACAAAAATCCATCCCTATTTCCCCGTATTAATAGGGGGACCTATTAATAGGTTAACTGTTAATAGGTTAACTATTATTAACCTATTAATAACTGAGACTCTCTAAGATAAGGACCTTCAAGTTCCTCCACTTTCCTCTACCTCTCTTCTCTTCCTTTCATCCAGCTTCTTTGCCATACCCTAATATTTGTGGAGTCCAGGGCAAGAATACAAATGGAACCTCACCTATCATAAATCTAAAGATTTAGAAGTTATATATCAAGCAAATACACTACTAAATAAAATATATTCTACTCTTCTACTTTGACAAACATAACTTCCTAAGGACCAAAAATTCCAGGTTTGGATTTCAATTTCTCGGACTGTGCAAATCTAGATAGAGTCAAGCTATAACCATAAATAAAACTCAGATACTTCTCTGATGTGTTTTTTTTTTTTTTTTTTGCAGAGAGTTAAGAATCTAGATTTTAAAAAAACAGTTAATGTAAGGCAAACTCACATGTGATTCTCAAATGTAACTTCCAGTGAGAGTTAGAGTACATCCAGATGAGCACAGCAGTATCCATGAGATACTTCCTAAATATGTTTTCATAGGGCGCTACAGAAAATCTTAGGGTAGTCAAGCTACATCCATAAATAAAATATACGGACCTACTCCTCAATGTCACTTTCACAGAGTTAGAGCAAATCTAAATGCATCCAAAGAGTACCCATGAATAAAAAGTCAGCTACATCTCAAATATAAGTTTTCATAGCAGCTTTAGAGGAAATCTAGATGGAAATGATATGTAGTTTATGCTTAAAGAACTTGAGAATCACAAATGCTCCTCAAATGTAACTTCCCAATGGAGTTAGAGCAAATCTGGAGGAAACCAAGCAGTATCCATTACTAAAATCTCAAGATCCTTTTCAAATATGAGTTTTAATAGAAATTTAAAACCCAAATACAATAGCTGGTCTTAATTTAGTACTTACTATATTGTAAGACATTTATGTGAATTATCTAATTGAATTCTTCTTCCAATATTTTGCCACAAGTGATAGCTTTATCCACCCGTTTATAAATTGGGAAACTGAGACTCAGAGGAGTTAAGTAAATTTTAATGGTGGAGCCACAACTTGAACCCATAACGTTCGATTTGATTGTAGGGTCTTTTTTCTTTACTGCTATGTGATATGCCAGTGTTCCACTTCCTCTATTTGTTATTACAATCTAGTATTTTGACTCCAAGTTATTATCATTAAATTACTGTTTGTATATTAAATAGTATCTTTTACATTTGTGCTTTTGAAAGTATGATTGCTACTGATCAGTTTTATAAAGCTGATTTTGGAAAACTGTTTAGGTAAATTTTTGCTTAACTGGCTTTGCATTGGCTTGATTTCTTTATTTTGACTCCTGACTCCTCTTCAAATGGGTTGTATGTTTCTGAATCATTATATATTTGAAAATATATTTAGGTCATCCTTATTCATGAATAACAGCTTGGCTATGTATTGCATTGTGAGTTAAAATATTTTCTCCTCAAAGTACAGTATTTCTAACTCTATTGTTTTCTGCAATTTGCTGTTGTAGTGAAACAGTCTGAGGATTCTGCGGCTTTTGTTATCATTGTTCCTTTACAGTAACCTATGTTAATTCCTGGATGCAAGTGAGATTTTTAAATTTAATCTTATATGCAAAATTTTGCTTTTTATCAATTCAATTGTGCCTAGGAGATAGTTCTACTTTTCAGTTAAAAAAGAATGGTGATTCTGTTTTTGACTTTCTTTTTGTATTCACAGTCATGCCCTTTGCTCTTTTTTGTTAGTTTGTTTTTGTTGTTCATTTTTTGTTCTTCCTCAAGAATACCATTTTTATATTAGATCTGTTATCTAATGTCACAATTTCAGTCATCAGCTTCTTGTTTCTCTGTCTGTTTACAATGTCCAGGTCCAGATTTATTAACACCTTTCTCTTACGTGTCAATCACCATACCACATACTGCTAATGAAGTCAGACATATGCTGTTGCTCATGCTGTATTACTCATCAACTATTTTATTTGTCTAATTAATTGGTGCATATATTTTTGGTATAATGGTTAAAGCCCTCAGTCTCCGGAAAGGACTCTTTGGATTCAAATCCTGATCTTCTCATGGCCCGCTGTGTATCCTTGGGGCAGTTACTTAATCTCTTTCAGCATCAATTCCCTCATATTTAAAGTATGATCTTAAAAAAAAATCACTTACCTCACGGGAATGGAGACGCAGACCTACTAGAGAATGGATTTGAGGATGTGGGGAGGGGGAAGGGTAGGCTGTGACAAACTGAGGGAGTGGCATGGACATATATACACTACCAAACGTAGAATAGATAGCTAGTGGGAAGCATAGTACAGGGAGATCAGCTCGGTGCTTTGTGACCACCTAGAGGGGAAAAAAAACAATCACTTACCTCATAGAGCTTCATGTGGGTTAAATGAGATCTACAGAAAGTTCCTGACACATAGAAGGGTTCAATCAATGTTTTTTGGTCATCAATATTTTCACCAACCTTTTAGAGTCTCAATTTATTTGTGTCTGTATTAGGGATGGTAATAGTGCCTGCCTTCATAGCACAGTAAAGGGTTTGGTCATCTATTACTTTGTAACAAACCCATTCTAAACCTAGTAACATGAAATGAATATCATTCATTATGCTTTCTGGAAATGTGGGTTAGGAATTCAGATAAAGCACAGTGTGCAATGTCTCAGGGAGACTCAAATGCCTAAGGCTGGAAAAATCTGAAGGTGTCTTTGCGCTCAAGACTGGCACCTACTCTTGGATCACTCAAAGGGGTAGGGGGCTCATATGCAACTGTCTACTAAAGTGTTTGCATTTTGAATTTCCGTGTGGCTTGGGCTTCCCACTGAATGGGAGTTAGATTTCAAGAGAAGGTGTCCCAATAGAGAGTATTCAAAGAGACCAAGACTGAAGTTGTAAGTCTTCTTCAGTGCCAGCCCCAGAAGACATGCAGCATCCATTCCGCTTCAATAGGTTGGTTACAAGTGAGTCACCAAGACCAGTTCAGATTGAGTAGGAGGTTAATTAGATTAGGTTAATTAGATGGGATAGTGGCTATAGCACACTGCAAAAGTGGGTGTAGGATGGCTGACAATATTGCAACCGTCTTTAGAAAGTATACTATACCATAATACATGTAATTCACCATGAAGATACATAGTAAGAACTCAATATAAATAAGCTTACCATTGTTTTTATTATTATGCTGATCCTAATAGGATACAAATCCCTACTTTTGAGGGTATTATAATTTAGTGGATAACAAATTATATAAGGCAATGCATGTAATAATATGTTATGATGGAATCTCATAATGGTTATGATGGGATCTCAGAAGGACTGTTAATTCTCCCTGTGAGGGTAAGCCAAGCCTTTCTGGTGTAGATACACTTTGAGTTGACTTTATCCAAAGCAGGCAGAGGAAATTTCTTACACAGGGTCTTGATGGACCAAAAATAAAGTCCCAGAGAAATTCAAGTCCCTGTTGTTGAACCCCATCTCTTTCTCACCATTTTAGAACTGCCAAACTGGGACTTAATTGTCCTTAAATTGTTTGATCCTCATGCAAGGTGACTGATACATAGAAAATTCTTGCCTCTCTGGCCAGGTACATACCTTCATCTGAGTACAAAGAGACAACTCAAAATATTGGTCCTCATTTATCCAGAGGAAGGTGAACAGGTTTGCTCTACTGGTGAAGCTACCCTTGGAAAGAAGGAGAGTCTACCTGGTGGTCAGGGAAGGTGGCCAGTAGGAGGATGCTAGTGCTGGGTTCAGAATTGATTATGGCAAGAGGAGGAACAGAGCATCTGAAAAACCTCTTCATGTTTTGCAGCTTTCTTATGGCCTTGAAATGTTGGCTTTTGCATTCCAATTAGCTAGATGTTTAACAGATTTTCCTTCCATGTCTCTCTATCCCAATTAAAGTAACAAGCTCCTGAAAGGGAAGCACTGTGCCTTTGTAACCTCACATTGTCAGTTACACACTGGACACACTCTAAATATTTAACAAATAAAGAAAGATTATTTTCTTATCCAAGGACATGACACAGCTTCTTTTTATATCTTAATATTCAATAAGAAATAGACACACCATCTTCCTGATCTCCATATCACATCACAGTTTTGGGGAAAACTAACCAACACATCTGTCATGTTTAATCTGTCTGTGTGTGTGTGTGTGTGCACACACATGAGTATGTATGCATATGTGTATTAAGGAAGGAGGATAGTGGAGTGCTTTATGACAATGCAGCCTCATCTATATTTTATTAGTGGAATAAATATCTGACAGCATATTTCATAAAGTTAATATTTCCAGGAGTGAATTAGAGAGAAGGCACCCATTTTGATGTGTTCCTGTCTTAGCCTTGGACAGAATAATTGTTCTCTTGTTTTTTTTCCTTATAAGCAGCCCCAGTGAGAGTCTCAGATGACTTGGGTGGTGGAAAAAACATTTACAAATGTTTTCCTTTTGCCCCTAAGGGGACATGCTGGGCTATTTCCATATTCCTTCACAAGAGTTTGGCTGGAGGAGGAGAGGGAAAGCTTTTCACACGTAGAGTTGGGTTGTATGTTAAATTGTCTTCAGGAATGGGGAGTGCTTGGGTCATCATTAAAGCAGTCTTCAAGAACTCTAAGCCAAGCAGCCCAGTAGTTTTGATGTTCCTAAATATACTCTTTCCAAAAACCTTGCATTGAAGTTTGCCAGTGCATAGAATTTATTATACATTCTGGAGTTCACTAAAGGTACAAATTTCTTTCTGGATAATTTCATTTTCATACCACTTACAGGCACACCGATGTCTAATTTGAAGTTCATCTGTTTTGAAAATATCTTTCGCACTGTACATTTTCATTGCCATTGGTAGTCCATGAGGGATTTAGGAAGGGAAAGTGGCTTGTGGTGCTAGGCATAAGTGGTCCTCTACATGTAAACAATTGTTGGAGTCAAGGCAGAGATGGCAAAGTGCAGTTTAATTATCTTCCATATTCTGCTGAATCACTGCCTAATGGTTGGGGATATTTATGTTTCGTGTCTGTATTTTATGAGGCATTGGCAGAATAAGAGGTGGCCAGGAGAAGGAACAAATTTTTCTTGCAGAAACAGCTATAAAGTAGTCATGTACAGCTATTGCCTGATGTATATAACTCTTCAGACTGTTCCTGTTAAAGAAAACATTTATCATGACAATTGTTAAAGATGGTAAGAAAGACTTTATTTAAGGCGGCTACAATGATGGGGTTTTGTAGTAGGAGAGAGAGATCAGACTCAACTATGAATACAATAAGGAAAAGTGGGGATTTATAGCCAAAGAGAAAGGTGGGGGCAGTGTCCATGGATGGAATTACTAAGAGGTAGGTAATTCTTTGCGAAACTGACTTAACAGGATTTTAGGCAGGCCAGGGTGGTATGATATCAAGGTTGAGGGATTTTCACTAAACTAATTAAGCAGTATTCTTGCTGAAACTGGAATAAGAGGGCCAAGAACAGAACCGAAGGTAAAGACCTAATCAGAAAGAAGACTCATAGGAACTTGACTTAAGTTTAGTCAAGGAGAGAGTCTTTGTCATTCAAAAAGTCTGTTCTCCAGGGTGTCTTATTCTTCCAAACTAAATATCATTCACATATCTATGACTTTCAGCGGCTAATCAAAAAGCCAATTATCCTGAAGTTCACAGTGTTATTTTGAAAAAGGAAAGAAAAATCTCTTGCCTTTAATATAGGTTTGTTGATAGTGTTATTTTCTTACTTTTGTTATGGCATGAATTTCACTTTCTAAAATTTTATTTAATTAAAATTTTTATTATAAATATCAATCAGTTAATTAATTTTAAAAAGTGAATTCCTATTATGGGCCAAAAATGTCTTTCTTTTAAAAAGTAGATTGAGGTCTCAGCTTCCTGAATGGTGAATTGAGGGTCTAGGTGAACTCATTCTCCCTCTAAAAATATAAGCAAAACAACTAAAATCAACCATTTCAGAACTCAGGCAATTAACTAAAACCATAAATGGAGCCCCAAACTGTATTTCCAACTGTACCAACTGGAAACTACTGTACTTTGGTAAGACAATGTGGTCACAACTGAACCTGGGTAAAGCAGCAGAGTCTGTGACATTTTAACTTTAACTTGTGACGTTTTATCCCCTCTTCCTGCCTTGCTCAGTGATATGAGAACCAAAGCTGGCAGCTTTGCCAACAATGGAGAGATCTGACAGTCTTTCGAGGTCCACTAAATGGACCATCCACAAAAAACAGTTAAGATTTATCCCAAACTTGCAGTTCCTTGGAAAAGCTCTATTTTCAGAGTATGGGGTTAAGCAGTTCGACTCAGAGGTTAGCTAAGGGAGATGAAGGGAACCTACTTCCCTAATTGAACAATAACAAACTGCTTTCAATATCTCAGCTGCCTAAGGCTGTGACCTCATTTGGGGTAAACTAGAGCCAGGCTGGGAATTTAAGAGATAATGCTGGAGAACAAGACAATCACATGGAACTTTGAAAAGCTCCAACATATTCCTGAGGATATATAAGACGATGCATATGCATAAGGCTGTGTGCCTGACTAGGAAAGATCAGGGAAAGGAGAAGGCAAGAGGCAGTCATCTCTGGTTGACCTTGAGGCCCTGCTCAAGTGGAAGTGGAAGCTAAGGTGGTCTTGTAAACTGCCTGAAGTTTCCAGATAGCCTTGACAAAGGGTAGAAGGGAAGGCATTTAAAGAATAATAAACTTTTGACCAATCATTGGCTGACCACTAAATTATACTGACCCAGGTATGATTTCTAAGAAGGCAGACTTAAAAATAAAAACAAAAACTTAAAAGAAAAATATACTTGAAAATTCAGAGGCTATACATCGAAGGAAATACAGAACTGGTTCAAGAAATTCACTAAATAAATAAGCAGCAACAAGAAAAAATAATAACAACAATAAAAAAAAACCCAGCAACAAACCAGCCACAACAACAAATGTTGGGGGGGTGGGTGGAACTATCTGGTACCAGAATTGTTAGAACATGATATCTAAAATATCCAGTTTTTAAGAACAAAAAAGTTATAAGATATGCAAAGAAACAGGTAAATATATCATACACTCAGTAATAAAAAAGGCAGCCAATAGAAAATGTCCCTCATAGACTTAGTTGAAAAAGATTTAAAATCAAGTATTATAAATATTTCCAAAGAATTGAAGGAAACCATATCTAAAGAACTAAAGAAAAGTATGACAATAACATCTCACCAAATACAAGATATCAGTAAAAATACAGAAATTATTTTTAAAAACTAGATAGAAATTCTGGAGTTGAACAATATTATAACTGAAAAAAAAATCACTAGAGGGACTTAAAAACAGATTTGAACTGAAAAGAAAAAATTAATAAGCTAGAAGATAGGTCAATAGAGATTATCAAGTGTGTGGAGTAGAAAGAAAAGAGAATATATATAAAAAAAAATAGAACCTCAGTGGCCTGTAGAACACCATCAAGAGTAACAATATATGCATGAGGGGAGGCTCAGAAAAGCCATCTTCCAGGCAATAAAAACCAAGACTAGATCTTTATATTTGGCTACTGGAAGAAAGCATCATAAGGATCTGGGCAAATAACTTCAAGAGGAGACTGCCAACATAGCTTGGGGTGGGCCAGGGAGCTTTCTTATGTGAGGACGCAAGAGCCTTGTCTTCATCAGCCTGGTGCTCCAGGACTCTCTCCATCTCCCTGACTTTCCACTAAGCAGCTGTAAGTGTGATTGTGGCTTCCTTGGGCCCAAACTCTTCTCCCATAGTTGGCAACCTTGTCTGCCTCTGATAGGGTGGCCAGCAGAGTCTCATCCACTCTAGTTTTGTGTATCCTTTCTTCATCAGCAGACTTCCTGTCAGTTGTTGCTTGGGGCAGATCTCTTTTTTTTCCTTTTAATGGAGGAAAAACATACCCTTCACATACTCTGTTGAAAAATTTTGCCCTTATACAAGGATAAGTTAATCTTCCATCTTGTACACAAAACAGCAAGTCTACTCAGATCTGGAACATTATCATTGTCCCAAAGTTATGACAGTTTAAGCCATCTGTAAATGTGGCTCAGAAATAATTAGGTGAAAATGACTCTCCCTGCCCAATGTCCTGTGGGGTCCTCAGATGTCCAGACTAAGAGGTAATATCACTGTAATTAAGGTACCAAGTCTGGGGGTCACTCTGGCCATTCCTAGGGTGGCTCAAACCATATCTTGTCTATTTTAAAGAATTATTATAAAAGTTAAAGCTGAACTATTCTTATACATTTGTAGTACCTTAGGAACCACACAAATAGCTCAAAAACTATCCGACTGCCTGTATTTGTTATTTCCCACACTACCCACCACCCGAGGGCTTTCTTATGAGAACACTTGCAGCTCAAGAACTGAGTTTGGCAGCTATTGGGTCATAAGCCCCCTTTGAAGGAGGACACTGTGACTGTGATTTCTGGCCTGAAAAGGTCAGTTTGTAATAGATGAGGTATCTGGTGAAAGCTTTAGGGAAAAGAGAAATGAGTAAGCGTGCTCTCGGCTGTACCTCCTGACACTCTTCACTTGACCACTGGGCCTGTGGAAGATGTGGAGGTTTTTGCTCCAATGACTCCAGCATTTTCTAATTGTCTGTGGATTTGGAATATCTTTGATATATGTCAACTACTCTCACATTGTAATAACAAAATTCCTTTCTACAGTACATCTCTACTTTGAATAATGCTGTCTTAAGTGGTGGGAAAAGATTATTTAAATTAAACTAAAAAAAAATTTCTCTACTTCTTGAGCTGTAAGCCAAAGTCTCCACAAGCCAAAAAAAGCCCTCACTAAGATGTAAAATGAAATGGCAAGCAGATCTGGAATGTTTTATTGTATGAAATTTGAAGGGAAGTCAAGCATTACCTAAGCAGAGGGTTCAAGTCATTTTCATGCAACAAAAAGTTAATGATTATTATCTGTTAGATACAAAGAGAGATAATCCTGTGATATGTACAACTAAGGGGTATTCAGGTGAGGTTATTGGAGCAAAAGAGGCAGCTTGAGAGATGGACTCAGGAAATCTCAAAGTAAAGGGGAAGGTCCAAAGAGTAGGACATCAGACAGAATGATTTAGAACTCTGAAAGAAACAGACTAAAGGCTCTAATGTCTGTCAAATAAGAGTGCAGACCTGTATAACTTTGAGAAATTTACCTATTTACTGGAAGATTTGAGGACTTTTGTGACCATTACTGTTTTATAAATTAGGAAGACAAAACTGTGAATTGATGGTGCTACTTAGAATTTACTGTTATTAAAAATAACTTGTTTTGGGGCTTCCCTGGTGGCGCAGTGGTTAAGAATCTGCCTGCCAATGCAGAGGACACAGGTTCTAGCCCTGGTCTGGGAAGATCCCACATGCCGTGGAGCAACTAAGCCCGTGCTCCACAACTACTGAGCCTG
>NC_041233.1:38681397-38708685 GCF_002837175.3 Physeter macrocephalus
AGCCACAGCTACTGAAGCCTGTGTGCCACAACTACTGAAGCCTGTGCGCCTAGAGCCTATGTTCCGCAACAAGAGAAGCCACCGCAATGAGAAGCCGTCACACCGCAACGAAGAGTAGCCCCCGTTCTCAGCAACTAGAGAAAGCCCGTGCACAGCAACGGAAGACCCAACACAGCCAAAACATAAATGAATAAATAAATAAAATAAATCTATAAAGAAACCCTTGTTTTCTAAGATTTCATTTGAAATAATGAATAATAGTAATAATAGCAATCATAATAATAATAGCGATCATTTATTAAATATTTAAGATACATCCTCATCCACAAAATTATAATTATGGGGATATCATGAAGATTGAATTAGATTATGTGTGTTACATATAAACATTCATGATGCTTGTCATATGCATGACACATAATAGAAAGCGCAATAAACAGCAGTTATCATCATCCATTATGTAGCCCACTTCTGAAAATAAAATTTTTTACTTCAAGAGGGACATTGATAATGTAGTGAAGAACTGACAGGTTGCAGAATAGATGGTGTTGGATACTACTCTTGCTTTTAAAACATTGCTTCACCACAAAATGAATTATAGGAAATCCGAGTAATATCAGTAGATGAAACTCTCAGAGAGGTATCTCAAGTAAGCAGAATAATACCCCTCCCAAGGATGTTCATACCTAATCCCTAGAACCTGTGTATGTTACCTTACACAGAATAAGGGACTTCAACGATAAGATTAAGATTATGGACCTTGAGATGGGAAGATTATCCTGCATTGTCTGGTTGGGCCCAATCTGATAAAATGAATCCTTAAAAGTGGAAGAGAGAGGCAGAAGAGTGGGTCAGAGAGATCTGATCTGACCTACAGAACTATAAGATAGTTCTGATCTACAGAACTCTAATCTACAGAACTATAAAATAATAAATTTATACTGTCTAAGCCCCTCAATTTGTGGTAATTTGTTATGACAGCAACAGGAGACTAACACCATATCCAAAAACAAAGGATATTCCCTCAGAGAGCAGAGAGTTTCCTGTCATTGGACAGGAAGAAGAAAGGTAATTAACATTTTGGATACCTTCTATAACCCATACACTATTTTATTTACTCCTTTAAAACTCAAAGGAACCCAGGGAACTATGCATTATTTGTAAACAGATTCAGGGAGGAATATTAGTAAATTACACAACATTGTGACTAGTTTATCACTCCCCCTCCCCTTGAGGTATTGAAATATTTAGGAGGGATTTTGTTGTGAAGATTAAAGAAATAAATGAGGGATTGAACTCACATATTTCTTCTAGCTCTGAAACCTTTCTTCATTAGGATGATAGGTTTTGTCCCTTCATTCAATCATTACATTTCACCCCGACACCTTCCCCCCATTTTGATGCTGTTCTTACAAACTCCTATCTGAGTATTCAAGAGACTCAAGTCACTGTAAGAACACAAATGCAAGCTTAATAACAGGAAAGCCTTGCTTCATAATTTAACTCAGCCCCTTCAAGTCTTGCTAGACAAGGAATATCTCAAGTGTGTAAGCATAGGTGATTGCATAGTCCTAATCATAGCTCTTAACCTCACCTGATCGTTGGGATCCTTTCTTATGCCTGAGACTGGCCCAATGTTATCTTTTCACTTATGAGCAAGCTGAGACCTTGGAACCTCTAAAAATAGCTAAGGTACGCTGATTTATTCAAAAGTCTTTCCAAAAGACTAAGGGCAAACCCAAGGAATACATACACATCACATAAGGAATACAGAAGTTCCTCTTGGAACACTTAGAAAGTCCAGGATTGTTCTATTAGATACTGTTTATGTTTATACCACTTGCTGTCACAGGACAGGTCTACCCTCTAATCCCAAAAGCCTGGAATAGCAGACCCTGTGTCTTGGTTTACGCCCTAGTACCTGGCCTAACTCATCTAATAAAAATAGGGAACAGATTCCGAAGACCTTAATCTTTACCCTGATGAAAATAAGAAAGGCCAGATCCTATCTCCCACTTCTCTTGGTTCTTCGTCTTAAACGTTTTTTCCCTCAAGTAAATGACTCAGGGGTCATCTCATCCTTGATTTAGGCCCTGCTATTATATAAAATGCTGACTTTGTTTTAAAAACTTAAAAATTTTTATATAGAATTTCCTAAAATATGGTATTTATGTCCCTAGTGAGCCTCAAGATGATAGCAATTGGTATTCAATACCAATTCATAGTTTTAATAATTATGACATTATTTTACTAAATATACTTATTTTAATGTGTATAATAACATTTTAATCATCATATCAAAATAATAATTTAACTAATATTGCTAGAAGTTTAAAAGGGGGGGTTGAGTTAAAGAAAACTACTGCTTCATTCAACCATGAAGAAGTGACTTTAATTATGCCATTTTAAAAAACTAGAAAACTGGGCAAAATATATAAGGCATCTGATTTTAGACACTGGACGATAGGCAGTGCCAGACTATGACACCTGAGAAAAGAGAAAAAAAAAGGAGCTAAGCCCGATGATCCCCCTGGCCTTCTGGCTGGAAGTAAGTTCTAGACAACAGCATAGGAAGGAAAAACTCAGACAGAGGCTAGTTGTCTCTTGAGTTCAGGAAGACTAAGTCAGCTAGAATTTGTTGAACAAAGTACCGTAAAATAAGGAGTTACACAGTGAAAGAACTCTAGAGGGCTGTGTTGAGTCTTTGGCTGAATACCAATCTAAATGTGTGTATGGCAAAACTTTATGAGTCCAGGCAAAAAAACAACTGCCAGAAAGGGATAATTATAGGGAACTTGTAAGATAAACAATTCCTTACAGCTTGCACAGGTCTTGGAAATCTCCCCATTTTTCACTACCCGGAGTGGAAAGATCTTGTTGAATAGATGGGTCATTTAATAGAGATCTCAGAAGTGTCAACTCCTGGAAAAGGGACTAAAGAATTCCTTGAGTAAACTAAGTTCCTCGAGCCCCAACCTAGAAAAGCTTTAAAAATAAGACATGAAGGGGTTGAGCTACTCTATAAGTAGTTTAACTGCCTTACAGAAAAAAGTGGACACTCATTAAAGAAATACAAGAAAATCTGGAGAACTAAATTCACAATGTCTGACACCCAATTAAAAATTACTATATATGTTAAAAATTACTATACATGTGTAGAAACAGAAAAATAGAGCTCATCATTAGAAGAAAAATTAATCAATATATGTCATCATTGAGAAATGATAACAGAGATGATGGAATTAGCAGGTAAGGGCATTAAAGCAAGTATTATAAATATGCTCAATATGCTCAAGGGTTTAAAGAAAATGTGATCATGGTGTGAGATATGGGAGATATAAAAAAGAACGAACTGGAAATTCTAGGCATGAAAAATGCAATGTTTGAAATGAAAATTTCACTGGGTAGGAATAGTTGCATATTTGACACTGCAAAATAAAGGATGAATAGATCTGAAGACAAAGCAACATAAAAAATACAAATGTAAGCACACAGAGGATATAAAGACTGTTAATAAAAGAGATTAAGTGAGCCATGGTACAATATGAAATGGTCTAACATGGGTAATTTGAATAAGGGAAGGATTTTGAAGGAGGAACAGAAAAATATTTGAAAACATAAATGACAGAACATTTTACAGATTTGAGAAAACTATAAACCGAGTGGTCCAATAAAATCAGTGAACCCTAACTAAGGAGAAACAGAAGGAAAATCACATCAAGACATATGATAATCAAATCACAGATTTTACAATCAGATTGTTATAACCAGGTAAAAAAAGAAATTCCTAAAATTACCGGATGGGAGGAAAAAATTATATCCATAGGACCAACAATATAAATAATAGCAGATTTCTTGTCAGAAACCAGAGAAGCCAAAATACAATGAAATGACATTTTTTTGTGTAGTAAAAGGAAAAATAAAACTGTCCATCTAGAATACTACTCCCAGTGTAATTATCTTTGTAAAGTGTAAAAGGCTACCCACCCTTGAAATGTGACTAGTCTAAATTGAGATAAGTGTAAATGCAGTGTAAAATACGGAAAAAAAGAATGTAAAGTATCTGTTGATAATTCTATACTGATTATGTGTTGAAATGATAATATTTTAGACACTGGGCCAAATAAAATATAGTAACATTAATTTCACTTGTTTATTTTTATTTTCTAAGTGTGACTGCTAGTAAATATGGTGTCTTGCTGTTTTTTATTGGAAAACTAGCTAGTGTTCACTTCTTCAGTAAACAGCTCTAACACAGGGTCAGCTCTACTGTATACTGGAGATAAAGACCTCCCAATCTGTTTAGACCCTCAAGGATAGATTCTAGAAAATCAGAGTTTTTAATGAGTATTTAATAAAGTGAATTATATTCAGTTATGTAGGGAGGAACATACAGAATTCAATTAATATTAGTTAGTGTTATTACTGCTACTATCCCTGTATTTAAGTGTAAGGCAGTATGGTTATCTGTGCTTCGGGAGAAGTGGAAATCATCTAACCTACTCATACAGCTGATGTGTCTCTGGATTCAGTGGGTGCACTGCACTCAGGGAGAATGATTCTAGAACTGGCTGGTCCTGGAGGCAGCATGGCCAGCAGTAGGGTTGTGGAGCATCTGCCCCGGTCCATGGGAGCCAGCAGTGGTACCCTATGTGACCCCCTCTAACTCTGCAGTGCAGGAGCAAGTTTGCAGACGAGAGATGTGTGGATTACTGACTTGAGCGGTGCAGAGAATGGAGGTTTGTGTAAGGACGCTGAGGATGTCTGTGCTTTCACCACGTTCCCTGAGAAGTGACTTGCTTCTCTACTCTACATCTCACCCCCACCAAGTTTTCCAGGGACCAAAGTGTCTCCCTGTGAGTTTCAGACCACTGGTGATTTATCTGAGGTTCTCCTGCCAAATGCTTTCAATGTTTAGCAGGTTTCCACCAGAGCATCTCATCTTCTTTCCCCCTTTCTCTCAGTTTCTTTACTTCTCAGTATTAGATGCTAAATAGATTTGAATGGACAGTTTGGCTAACTCTGCTCTTCCTGGCCACTGCCTGGGTCAGCTCCCACAAATAAAACCTGAGCTGACAGCAGTGAAATTTATGAAGGCCAGGAAGAAATGAGGTATGCAGAGCCGCAGCGCTCAAATACAGCTGACCCTAGAAGTGCTGAGGTCTCTATTTCCAGGCCAAATTGCACAAATAATGGGGCTCAGACCCTTGCAATTGCAAATACAAAATATGCCTAGGTAATTCAAAGAAAAATAGTTTATTTGTCTCAGGAAACCTAAGATTGGAAGGATGCTGTGAGACTCATCTGCCCCTTCAACCCCACGCAGTCCCAGAGTTCCCAATTACTTCCAGGGCTGCCTCATCCTACAGTTGGGTATAATTATTCAAATCCCACCCTAGGAGCTTCGCTGGATCTTGAGCTCCAAAGAGAATACATCCAGAGATTACCTTCTATGGTTTTCCTATGATCTTTTAGTTGTAGATGAGAACAGAATCGATGTAAGCTTAGTAACAATTTCCAGATCTCCAAAAAAGGCATCCTTGTTCCTGTTGTACTGGGCGGCCTCCTTCAGAGTGGGGATGTGGGTATTGTCTCCAGGGACATGACAGAACTCCACGGAGTTTCTATTTCACTGGTGGAATGTGGTGCCCTTGGGGGTCAAAAGGAACTGATCACAAAAGGAATTGATCACAAGACCAATATGCTTCCTCAGTCAGACTCACTTGCCTCAGATTTATATGTTCATAAGTTCCACAGAGCCCTTCTGCACACAGGATTGGAAACATGCTCTTTCCGGACTTGAAACATAAAGGAAACAAATAAATACTCCAACCAAGCATTTGATTTGTGTTAAACACACACACACTGTATGTATATATACATATGTATGCATACTCACATATGAATATACACATTTTCACGTGCACACATGTGTACACGCATGCATTTATGCATACACATGAAAGATACACGTGTGCATGTGCATAAACATACATATACACTTGTATGCATGTACATGCATATGCACGTACACACACACACACACACACACACCCCGCCTCCACCACCACCTATTTCAGAAGCACTATAGGTAAACTGGCGATAGCTGATGCATACTGAAATCTGGATGAAAAGTTCACAAACTCTGATTCCTCGTGATGTGACTACTTGGCTTTGAGAGCCGGGCACCGAAGATCCAACAACTTCAGAGCTGGCCTGTGGCAGAGACGTTTGTCGTGTTAAGTTCTAGGACACTGCCCCTTGCTGGCCTAGGTCCCTGGAGGTTTGAGTGGAGGGGGGCAAACCCCTCCTCCCCTCATGTCAGGTGCAGAGCTGACCCTTAGATAAACTCAGTCACACTTCATTTCTAACCACATTTTTATTTCAGACGTGTAACTTGGGGCCACTCAGATGCTGTACCTGTAAGTAAACCCATTTGCGGAGAGTTAGGAATGCCTAGCAGAGCTCCCTGTTTCCCTCCTGCCTCAGCTGTCAAAATGGCAATTGCCAAAGCTGGAAACTTTGTGTTGGACACTGAGGGATATTAATACTGAAAAACAAGTTCAAGGAAAGGAAGAAAAACAGATATGTTCCAAACAAATGATACTTAAGAAAAACTGGAAATGGTATTTGGAAATAACTCAGAGTTTGTCCAGCTCACCAATCTCCGCTTCTGGAATGGAACACCTCCACAAGCCCAGACAATGGGCACTTCATTTGTGTAGGTGGATTGTCATCCTCTGAGCTCTAGCCAAGGGAGGCCTCGCGTATACAAGTTTCATTTCTCTCCTCAGTCTTTCCGTATTTGCCCAAACAGTCATCCCCAGGAAAACTAGGTGAAAGCAACTCCAATGATAATGAAAACAAATAGTCACCTGAGATTGCTGTGACTCTACCCAGCTCTTTAAAGACACAGGCATGCCCTTAAATGAACACGTTAAGGCTTTTGAAGAAATATTAATTTATCGTGCCATAATCCAGCAACTGAATTTCATGTACAGAAGTTCAGATTCTGGTCCACGGACACCAATTGCATTTGGTAATGAAGTCGAGCAGACAGCAGCCTAGTTGTCTTGGAATATGATATTTGCACCTCCTAGAGGACAGCACCTGAAACCTGACTTTTATGTGGGGCTAATCCTTCTTTTGGCTGTTGTTCCCTCTTCGGAGTATTTTAGAGAAGACAAAGCGGAGAAGGGAACGTTGTGTGGATACATGCATGAAACAGACTCAAGCTGCATCATTCACATGCATCAGCTTAAAGCAGCTCAGTCTACAGCACATAGCGTGGGTAAAAAATCACCCCTAAAATGTGTGCATTGGAACCGTCAGATGACTTCATTTCTTTTAAATCAAACTCAGTTTTACCTCCAGGTGAAAGGAATTTCGGTCTTCGTTGTTATTGATGTGTAGTGTTCACAGCAATTTTATTTCCCTGACTCTTGAGGTTAGTTTGGGGCCATTTGACTAGATCTGGCCAATGAACCACAGCAAGAGTGCTGTGCATGACCTCTGAGCTGAGGTAGTATAAAGTCTCAGCTTTACTTTCCAGCTCTCTCTTTCCTGCTTGGTAAGCTTCAAGATCACATTTCCAGATGGTTTCGTTCCATAGAAAAGGAGGCCACCAGATTCACATGCAACTTTCCGGAAGCAACAAAGAAATATTCACTGAGTTAAGCCAGGGACATTTAGGAGTTAATTTGTTATCATCTCACTGCCCAGTATTACCTGACTAATTTTGTTCTCCAGGCTCACACAGGAATGGGAAAAACTTACATCATGACAAGAAAATGGAGAGAAGGGCCCTTTCAATGTCACTGTGTCATGGTGGCCACAGATTTACTCACTGTCTGAGCTCTAGTGACCCATTTAAAGCTGGTGCCTTTGTTGATTCTACACCAAACTTAGGGGTCAGAAGTTTTACTCTTGCCAAGAGGAGCAAGGGATGAAATGAGCTTAGACCCCACCTCACCTAGGATTATGAGTGATAAGGTAGAGATGAGGCAATGCCACTCCAGATGCAGGTCACGCACAGGCGGCCTGTAGCTGGGCCAGAGAGATTTTGTGAGCAGGTTACAGGGAGGTGTTGGTGCTGCCTTTGGGATCCAGGGCTACCATGGCCAGCCCGCTCCCAGCTGAGAACGAAGTAGTAGCCGAACATCCTCAGGGGGAACAGGCTTTACTCCTTCTGACTACACTGTGCCCCAGCAACTAACCTCTGAAGGATGGATAATAGGAAGTGGAGGGAAATGCAGCAAAATAAAAGCCCTACTCCAAACTGAGGTTTAGGATGACTGTAATTCCCAACAGAATCCCAACAGTATTTTTGTAGGCATAGAGAATTTTATTCTGAAATTTATATGGAAAGGTACAGGCCCCATAAGAACAACAACATTCTTGAAAAAACCCCAAAACTTTAACGGAAGAATAGCTCAGTAACCAAGAGAGTGTGATACTGGTGGAGGAACAGACACAGATCAATGGGACAGAATAGAGAGTGCAGAAATAACCACACGAATAAGCCCAACTGATTTTTAACAAAGATGCCAAAGCAATTCAGTAGTAGAAAAATAGCCTTTTCCATAACTAGTGCTGGTGTCATTGTACATCCATCAGCAAAAAAATGAATCTCAACCTAAACCTCATACCTTTTATGTAAATTAACCCAAAGTGAATTGTGGACTTAAATATAGAAGATAAAACTATTAAATATATATATATATTTTTTTTTTTTTCAGTACGTGGGCCTCTCACTGTCGTGGCCTATCCCGTTGCGGAGCACAGGCTCCGGACGCGCAGGCTCAGCGGCCATGGCTCACGGGCCCAGCCGCTCCGCGGCATGTGGGATCTTCCCGGACCGGGGGACGAACCCGTGTCCCCTGCATCGGCAGGCGGACTCTCAACCACTGCGCCACCAGGGAAGCCCAAAACTATTAAATTTTTAGGAAAAAAACTTAGGAGAAAATCTTCTGGACCTAGGGCCAGGTGAAGAGTTTTTAGACTTGGCACTAAAAGCACAACCCATAAAAGGAAAAATTGATAAACTGTACATCATCAAAAATTTAAAAATTTGTTCAATGAAAGACCCCATCACGATGGATGAAAAGACAAGTTAAAGACTGGGAGAAAATATTTGTCAACAATATATCTGACAAAAGACTAGTTCCTAGAATATATAAAGAAATCTCGAAATTCAACAGTTAAAAAAAAACCCAGTTAGAAAATGGGCAGAAGACATGGATGGACACTTCACTGAAGAGGATATACACACGGCAAATAGGTACATGACATTACGTTCAAAATCATTAGGCTTTAGGGAATGCAAATTAAAACCATAATTCGATATCACTACCCACTTATTAGAATGGTTGAAATAAAAAATAGTGACAGAACCCCGCCTCCGTGCGTCACAGAATGGCCTCGGACACCCACGCAGCCCCTCAGTGTCCGGGAGGAGCGGGGCGCGGAGATGCGCGGAGCGGAGCTCAAGGCTGCGGAGGGGCGCGGAGCTGAGCAGCTGGGCGGGCCTGGCCGAGCCAGCTGAGCCAGGCGTCGGCGGAGCAGAGGGGCACATGCGCTTTTGACACATCGGAGGCTTTCTCGATCATGGATGGTGAAGATATACCAGAGTTTTCAAGTTTAAAGGAGGAAACTGCTTACTGGAAGGAACTTTCCTTGAAGTATAAACAAAGCTTCCAGGAAGCTCGGGATGAGCTAGTTGAATTCCAGGAAGGAAGCAGAGAATTAGAAGCACGGTTGAAAGCACAGTACAGGCTGAACAAAGAAGTAGAGACTTGCAAGCTGATAACCAAAGACTGAAGTATGAAGTGGAAGCACTAAAGGAGAAACTGGAGCATCAGTATGCACAGAGCTACAAGCAGGTCTCAGTATTAGAAGCAGATTTAAGTCAGATTCGGGTCATTAAGGAGCAGTTGCATAAGTATGTGAGACAGCTGGAGCAGGGCCAGTGGTGACCTGGAGCGAGCAAAAAGGGCGACAGTAGTTTCACTGGAAGACTTTGAACAGGCTAAATCAAGCCATTGAACGAAATGCAGTTTTAGAAAGTGAACTTGATGAAAAGGAATCTTTGTTGGTCTCTGTGCAGAGGTTAAAGGATGAAGCGAGAGATTTAAGACAACAACTAGCTGTTGGGCAAAGACAACAGGAAGTAACTAGAAAGTCGGCTCCCAGCTCTCCAACTCTAGACTGGGAAAAGATGGATTCTGCTGTCCAAGCATCACTTTCTTTGCCAGCTACTCCTGTTGGCAATGGAACAGAGAACACTTTTCCTTCACCAAAATCTATACCAAACGGTTTTGGTACCGGTCCACTGACTCCTTCAGCTAGGATATCAGCACCAAACATCCTGTGGGATCTCTGACGGAAAGTAGGGGCTTTAGAATCCAAATTAGCAGCTTGCAGGAATTTTGCAAAGGACCAAGCATCAAGAAAATCCTGTATTTCAGGGAACGTTAAATGCGGGGTGATGAATAGCAACGGCACGAAGTTCTCTCTATCAGGGCACTCGTCTTTCTTCGACAAAGGGGCGGTAAAGGGCTCTGACCAGGCTCCTCCTCCTCCTGGTCCGGGCTCCTCGCGCCGGCACCGGGCCTCTCAGTGTGTGAGTGCCCGGCCTCCAGGTGGCGGCTCCCGCCCTCCTGCAACAACCCAGGACACACACGCCTCACCCCTCGGTGCCCGGGCCCAGCTCGTGCCCCTCCGTCTGCCTCCCCACGTCTGGCAGAAGGCAGGCTGCACGCAGGGACGGCTACTGGGCCCTGCCCAGCCCCAGGACTCTGCGCGATATCAATACTGACTATTTTCTCTTCTCGCCCTAGTGCCGTTGGTTTCACAGGATTGCACTTTTGCGGGTCACAAGGTGATACATACGTGTATTATTTGGTCACTGGATGCAGAAGTACCCATTCGTCACACCTGACTCATAACCCCCTCCCTGCGGTACTGATAGGATTTAGTTATATTTAGGACATTGCAGATCTTCTAGAAGTTCTCCTCCAAACCGGGTCGACGTGTGCCCTCCTCCTGAGCTCCCACCCAAGCATCTCCAGCGCTCATGGTCATGTGTTCCCCCCTCCACCGCCCACAGTTTGGGCCTGTTGCTGGCAAAGAGTCAGGAAGGAATTAGGGAACACTTTCTGCACCTTCTGGTTTTACTTTAGCAGTTGTCATTCCGTAGACTAGCCTCCCAGAGCAGCAAAACGCCTGTCGGAGCCCAGGTGGCAGGAGCTTCCGGGGCCTGGGCACGGCCTCCTCCATGTGCCTGAGGCTCGGGGTAGGGGTGGTGGCAACTTCCTCGCCAGCTCTCTGTCCTTCAGTTAAATGACACCTTCAGAACATTTTTGTTTTGTTTTCGGAGGGCCTGTGCAGTTGTGTTAGGGAAGGTTAAGCGGCCTGATTCCAGGGGCCGGCCGGTGCCAGCTCCTGGGGGGCAGACTGACCACAGGTGTTTGTCCCCGTGCATCCTTTGATTACTCTCATGCTGTATTTACTGTTTACATTTGTTTTACTCTTCCTAGGTTTGTAAACATTATCGCCTAAGATATTTGTATATAACTGGGGCTTTGTAGCTTTTATTTATTCAGAACTCATATGGCATGTTAAAGACTTACGATGGTGTCCTACTCTGGGCAGCTGTATAGGATCATCAGGTGGTTAAAAAAAATACTCCCCCTCAAAAAAATCTTTTAATGTAGAAACAATAAGTTTCGCAGAAAAAAAAAGTGACAACACCAAACGCTAGTGAGGATGAGGAGATACTAGATCATGCACGCTTGGCTAGTGGGAATTTAAAATGGTGCAGTCACTCTGGAAAACAGTTTGGTAGTTTCTTAAGAACAGTCAATGTGAAACTACCATGAGATCCAGCAATTGTACTCCTGGATTTTTAATTCCAAAGACATGAAGTCTAATGGTCACACAGGAACCTGTACATGAATTTACAGCTGCTTTATTGTCATAGCCAAAATGAAACAACCAGATGTCCTTTGTGGGGTGAATGGTTAAATAAAATTGGTCCATCCCCACCACTGAGTACTACTCAGCAATGAAGACGAATACACTATTGGTACATACAACGACTTGGATGATCTCAAAGGAATAATGATGAGTGACAGAAGGCAGTCTCAAATGGTTGCATATTGTACAGTTCCATCTATATAACATTCTCGAAATAAAATTATAGAGGTGGAGAACAAATTGGTGATTGCCAGGAGTTAGGGATGGAGAGAGAGATGAATGTGGCTACAGAGAAATGATACACAGCATAGCATTGTGGTGATGGGACAGTTCTGAATATCGTGGTCGTGGTGGTTACAGTAATCTGCATAGGGTGGTAAAATTGCACGGGATACACGGGTGCACACATGCCAATAAAAGCATGCAAAACCGATAAAAGTCTGAATAAGGTTAATGACCTCTCGGATGTCGATTTCCTGGTTTCAATATCGTACTGTAGTTATGCAAGATGCTGCTCTTGGGAGAACGGGATGAAAGGCATCGAGGACCTTCCTATACATTATTTGCAACTTCCTGTAGCTTTATAATTATTTCCAAATTAAAAGTTAAAGAAAAAGCCTCTCATTGTAGACCATGAACTCGGACTTTTTTGTTTTACGGACTGCGGCAGGCTGCCTGCCAGCAGGAGGCTGCCCTGTCTCGGAGCCTCCCCTTATCCTCTGGTGAGGACTCCAGATAAGGGAGGGTGTGTGGTTCTCAGCTGATTGACAGCACAGTTAACTAGGGAATCTGGGGTCTTGCGCTTGATGCAGAGTGCGGAATTCATGTTTTTTACCATTTGTTCATTCATTAAACAATCATCAAGTGAGTACCCGCTGTGTGCCAGCTTATGCTAAGACTTGGGTCGCTAAGACCTGGACCCTGCCTGCAAGGAGGGCTCCAATCGCTCCTTTATTGTCAGGCTGTGACACGATGGAATCTGACAGGTGGACAGTATGGGTGAACTCAGGGCACTGTGGGATCCCATGCAGGGCCAGCAACTCAGCTCACAGGTTCAGATGCTGAGACCAAAAAGAAATTGAAATTAAGTCAAGAGAAGATAGAATATTCCAGAGAGAGTGTTTCATGTGGAGAAGGGACCACATGCATAGGTGCAGACAGGGAGACCGTGATGCAATCAGGTACATGGAGGATGCACTTGGGACTTATGGTGTGAGGGGAGGCTGGTGAGGCTAAAAGCCTCGGGCAGGAGATGGGCTGAGGCCTGGGGCAGAGGTGTCCATCCTGAGAACACTGCCTTCAGGTAGAGCCAAACAGAAGCCATTCAAGGCCAGCCAAGCAGGGTCACCCATCAGAAGGAGGCTAGATAAAGAGAGGGTCTGGCCTCAGATGCAGCAGGATGGGGGCTGAGGAGAAAGTGAGTTCAAAGTGAAGGGTGAGAGGCAGGACGTGGAACAGTTCCAGAGGCCAAAAGGACACAGCAGGTTTTCCTAGAATGTTTAGCCATAGGCACAGCCAGAGGAGTCCAGCATGCAGCTGGCAAGCAGGCATCAACGTACATCACAGCCTCAGCACCAATATTCTGCCCTGGTGAGAGCTTTACAGTTTACAGTTTACAGTTTTCCTCTTTCTGGGTCTACACAGAGGCTTTCCCTTCCTTTGCAATTCCACCCCGTTGAGCCCTCGGGCCCCTCAGATATCAGTAGATAATTAACGGAAAATATCAGGCACACAATGGCTTTCCAGTAAAAGTCAACATCCCGCTTCCCTCCAGGGAGGACCTCTGCTCTCTTCTACCTGTGGCATGGCGCACAGCTTTCTTGGTTTTCCTTCTACTTCTATTTCCTCTCCTGCTCTATCTTCTTTAAAAGTTTATCTCCTCCTCCTCGGCTATTATTACTGATACGGGGTGTTGAGGAACGTCAGAACAGCGTGGGGACTGGATAAACGTCTGTCTGGCTTGAATTTCCTGAAAGCGGCAGACCTACCTGAGACAAACCTGGGGAGGCTTGACTTCCCCAGGTGCGGACCAGAGCTCGGATGTTCCTGCCTATGCGCCCTGTGCCTGTTAGGAGCCCCAGCACAGCCCCAGCCATATCTATCTGGCGGTCCTCGTCAGAGAAGAAGAAGGCACTTTTCTCTCAGGCTCTAAGGGGCCCGTTTAGGCTCAGACTGGTTCTCTTGCTCCATTGATGACCTGTTCTCCTCGGACGGACCCACACGCGCCCTGCCGCTCAGGCTGCTCTGCGATTCAACGCAGCAAATCCTCCAGCTAACTAACCGTGGTCCCAAGGGAAAGGACTCCTCCAGACCCTTGTCTCAGTCCTGGCTGTGCCACTGGTCAGCCATGTCACCAGGGGCTGGCACCTAGGATGTCAGAGCAGCTGCTGTCACAACTTGGTTTGGCACCAAAGCAAAACAGGAACAAAAAAACAAAAACAGAAAAACAGGAACATGGTGACGTTTGAGGAGACAAGAGAGGAAAGAAATGATAGGTGACGTCCTTCATCCTGAGTAGCTTTCCTTCCTTCCTCCTCAGCCCTCGGAATCGAGATCATTTTCTTAGTTACAGAGGTTGGTCTACTAAACCCAAAGCCTGGGTAAACATGTCTGGAAGGAGCTGCAAGCGTGTGTGTGTGTGTGTGTGTGTGTGTGTGTGTGTGTGTGTGTGTGTGTGTGTGTCTGAAGGGGAATACAAGCTCCTATGCTACCTTTTCATTCCTTTTCTGAAAATACTCCCATAGACACTTTCATTTTAAGTGGCTTACTATTAAATGACGTTAATAGACAGAGGAAGTAGCCTAACCTCATTTGGAGGTGACTCTGGAGCTCCCCTCACACTTACTCTCTGCTGTCATCCCTAACATTGGGATCATCAAATCTCACTTCCACGGCCACTGATTTCTGTCCCCTCCGTAGTTAAACCACTGCACCCAACACCTCAGAAGATGAGATGACATCTTGAGGGCCCTGCTTGCCTTGAGGGCTTGCTTGCAGTTTGGAGGCACTGTCATCAGGCGCTGTCCATTTCTCGAGGCCTCGGGGGCTAACCAAACCCTCCCCTCTCAGGAGTCTTTCCTCACACCCTTCAGGCCCTCCCACTCAGTCCTAGAAGCAGTGGTTCCCAAGTCCTGTAACTTGTCAGACAATCTGGCTCAAAAGCAGGGTTTAGAAGCAGGAGGAAGAATGCGGCCAGGAAACAGCAGGAGGGTCTCCAAAAAGTGGGGCTGCATTTAGGGCAGCAGAGGAGAGGGTGAGTGTTCAGAGCTTCCTGGTCCTTCCAGCCCATGCTCAACCATGGAGGGATGTAGTGAGGGGAAACATCAGCTGGGTCTAGTCTCTCTCAGAAGCAGGGCCAATGATGACACAAGTCTTCTGCCACCATGGTCACAGCAAGAATGGCTCCTCATGTAGTACAGGGCAACACACTCTGTTGTCTCATTGTTCCCTTAGCTTACCAGTCAGTGCCTCAGCTTCCTTATCTGTGAAATGGACAAAACGGTCCCTGTACATATTTTTGCCCCATCCTCCATATCCAAGGATTGTGCTGTGGTCAATTCCTTCAGCCCCGTTGTAGGGTTACCATGCACAGCCTAGAAATGAGGGCACCAAACAGCCACATCAGAACATAATGACAGCATTTATTGTTTGTAGATTCTTTTGATGATGGCCATTCTGACCGGAGGTTCCTTAAAAAACTAAAAATAGAACTATCATATGACCCAGCAATCCCACCACTGGGCATATACCCTGTGAAAACCATAATTCAAAAAGTCACACGTACCCCAGTGTTCATTACAGCACTATTTACAATAGCCAGGACATGGAAACAACCTAAATGTCCATCGACAGACGAATGGGTAAAGAAGATGTGGTACATATATACAATGGAATATTACTCAGCCATAAAAAGGAATGAAATTGGGTCATTTGTAGAGATGTGGATGGACCTAGAGTCTGTCATACAGAGTGAAGTAAGTCAGAAAGAGAAAAACAAATATCGTATATTAACGCATATATGTGGAATATAGAAAAATGGTACAGATGAACCTATTTGCAAGGCAGGAATAGAGACTCAGACGTAGAGAATGGGCGTGTGGACACAGAGGGGGAAGGGGAGGGTGGGATGAATTGGGAGATTAGGTTTGACATAAATACACTAGCGGGTGTAAAATAGATAGCTAATGGGAACCTGCTGTATAGCTCAGGGAGCTCAGTTTGGTGCTCTGTGATGACCTAGATGGGTGGGATGATGGGGGAGGGAGGTCCAAGGGGGGGATATATGTATACATATAGCTGATTCACTTTATTGTACAGCAGAAAGTAATACAACATTGTAAAGCGATTATACTCCAAAAAAAAAACTTAAAAAAAAAAAGAACATAATGACAGTGTGAAGCAAGACTACACAATGTGGAAAGACAGTCTCTTCAAAAAATGGTGCTGGGAAAACTAGACAGCTACATGTAAAAGAATGAAATTAGAATATTCTTTAACACCATACACAAATATAAACTCAAAATGGATTAACGACCTAAATGTGAGACCAGACACTAGAAAACTCTTAGAGAAAAAACATAGGCAGAACACTCTCTGACATAAATCGCAGCAATGTCTTTTTCAATTCGTCTCCCAGAGTAATGGAAATAAAAACAAAAATAAACAAATGGGACCTAATGAAACTCAAAAGCTTTTGCACAGCAATGGAAACCATAAACAAAATGAAGAAACAACCCACAGATTGAGAGAAAATATTTGCAAATGATGTGATTGACAAGGGATTAGTCGCCACAACTTACAAACAGCTCATGCAGCTTAATATCATCAAAACAAAAAAACCAATCAAAAAATGGGCAGAAGACCTAAATAGATGCTTCTCCAAAGAAGACATACAGATGGTCAAGAGGCCCATGAAAAGATGTTCAACATCACAAATTATTAGAGAAATGCAAATCAAAACTGCAATGAGATATCACCTTAACACCAGTCAAAATGGCTGTCATCAAAAATCCACAAACAATAAATGCTGGAGAGGGTGTCGAGAAAAGGGAAACTTCCTACACTCTTGGTGGGAATGTAAATTGATACAGCCACTATGGAGAACAGTATGGAGGCTCCTTAAAAAACTAAAAATAGAGCTATCATATGATCCTGCAATCCCACTCCTGGGCATACATCTGGAGAAAAACGTTGTCTGAAAGGATACCTGCACCCTAATGTTCATTGCAGCACTGTTCACAATAGCTAAGACATGGAAGCAACCTAAATGTCCACTGACAGATGAATGGATAAAGAAGATGTGGTACATATATACAATGGAATATTACTCAGCCATTAAAAAGAATGAAATAATGCCATTTACAGCAGCATGGATGGACCTAGAGATTATCATACCCAGTGAAGTAAGTCAGACAAAGACAAATCCCATATGATATTGCTTATATGCGGAATAAAAAAAATGATACAAATGAACTTACTTACAAAACAGAAACTGACTCAGACTTAGAGAACAAACTTAGGGTTACTGGGGGAAGGGTGGGGGGAAGGGACAGTTAGGAAGTTTGGGATTGACATGTACACACTGCTATATTTAAAATGGATAACCAGCAAGGACCTACTGTATAGCACAGGGAACTCTGCTCAATATCATGTAACAACCTAAATGGGAAAAGACTTGGAAAAATAATAGATACATGTATATGTATAACTGAATCACTTTGCTGTACACCTGAATCTATCACAACATTGTTAATCAACTATACTCCAATATAAGATAAAAAGTTAAAAAATAAAATAAAATGATATTGTTTGTGCTGAGCCACGGTGATACAAGGCATGTATTACAATGGGGTATGAGAAAATATTATCTTCATTAGGATGGTTTCATGGTGTATAAAGAAACATATTATAACTCATCAAATTTTAAAGTTTAGGTTAATGCAGCTTTATACTATAAATTTACCTTAATAAAGCTCTAAGAAAAAGAACATAATAACAGTGTAATACTGATAATCTTGTATAAAATATTAATAAAGTACCTATAAAGTTATGCTATCTAATACTTTAGGGATCTTACCCTATATCAGTCAGGGGTGCTTGTGCTTTATATGTACTACCTCATTTAGCCCTACAACAGCCCTATGAGGGGTACATACTATTGCCACAATCATTTTGCAAATAAGAAAACTGATCATTTCAATGACTGGGAATAATGAATAGCAGCCATTAATATCATCATTATTTTCTCCTCCACCCTCTTCCTCTTATTTCTTTCTTTTTTCCAGTGTACTCTGAAAACATCCAAGCAGATGCAGATATTAAAGCCAAAGAAGTTGCTGGTATCCGGGATGATATATTTAAGGCAATAAGGAGTGATAGTTGAAGCTGGTGGCTTTTAGCAGCTAGGGAATCAGAGGGGAAACTTATCAAGCTGGAGAGCGTAAAAAAATTCATGAGATCAAATCTCAGACAACAGTCCATTCCTTCTGGCATGGCCCACACAAAATAGTAAACAATGAAGCATGAGGTGGTTGCAATAATTATCCTTTTTGAACAACCTAATTCACATGACCTAATAGCTTTGAAACTTCTTTGGAAAGAGTTAGTGGGGGTTTAGAAGTGGGGTGCAGAAGTCTCACCTTGATTGCCACCTGCCTTGACCTAATGTGATTCATCCACATTGTCTGCAAGGTTCTGTGGGCTCCACCTCTCAAGAGGATGTTTTGAGGTCGAATCTTATGATATCCTAAGAGGTCCTAGACCCACTGCCACAGATTCCGTGGGAATCACTGGAAGAGATACAGATCTTGCAGTCAAGCATCTCTGGGTCTGCCACCTATTAGCTGTGTAATCTTGGGCTGATTTGTTGCATCTCCTTAATCTCCAGCTGGAAACGTAATATTGTTTTAAATCAACAGAGAAAATAAGTAGGGCAAAACCACATTTACCACTCTCATGATGAGGCCATTGTCACTAATCAGTCATTGCATTTTTTCCTTCTGATCCCTGACTAGGCCTTCGGAGTCCTCAGTGAAGTTATCCACCAGCAGCTGAGTGAAGTTGGCAAACAAGATGAAACTCTTCTGTCATGCAGGCCTTCTCTAACTATCCCAATTCATTAGTCTCATAGTAACTAATGAGGCATCCAATGTGCTTCTACTCATTTTTCAAGAGAGAATTTTGACACTCAAGCCAAGTGACTAGCCCCAAATCAAGCGGCTTGTAAATGCTGAGGTTTGAATCCAAATTCAAGCCCTTTCCCAACCTACTTAACTAATATAGAAATAACAGTCTCTTGCTGTAGCTGGCTTGGGTCCCAGCACACCCACTGATTTGCCCTGTGAGCTTGGGTCTTCTTATCCCTTCCTCAGTCTTCCGTTAGAAATGGCAAGCAAAGCGCTCACTTGTTCACAGTATGTCCACTGCCAGGAACATGGTGAGTGAAAAGAGAGCAAGATCTAGTAGGGTTAAATCTTAGCTCATCATTTATTAGCTGTGTATTTTTGAGCAAGTTTTTCAAACTCTCAAAGCTTCCATTTCTTCAGCTATAAAATGATCTCTAATAAGACCAATCTCATGAATCTGTTGTAAAGATTATAAACAATGATTACATCTCAGTGGGACACAGTAGACCCAGTAGACAACTCTAGAAAGTAGTTGTTTTGCAACTTAAAGCCAGGAGCAAGAATAATTTTCTGATTTTATTTGTCCCAGAAAGAGGTGGAGCTCTCCACTCTCAGTTGGACAATTGCAGAACTCAGCCATTAAGTCTAGAGGCCATTAAGAAGAGAAGCCCGTGGATGCATGCAGAGTCCTGGGTCTCTGTCAGCTCACAGAAGGGGATTCTAAGTGAACCTGAGAGCTGCTAACATTGACACATGCTGAGGGATGTCCTCAATGGTGAATAAGCTCTTTAGAATGATGGGACCCAAAAAACTTTGTTCCAACCGCAGTGGTTCATTATGAACAAAACATGATGACTTCATTTTACTGGGGGCTAATGGTGAACAGGCGGGCTGCAAGGCAAAGACCACACAATCCTGTCTCCAAAAACGTAGTTATGTTCTGTAAACCCCGAGTCCTGTTTCCACTTTTCAGTCCCTGTAAGTGCTAGCTGAGACTGAAAAACATGGCCAGAGAAGAGATTTATTCTTCTGTGACACTAAGATATTGCCACTAGCTGTCTCCAGCAGGATGAAAATGAGGTGTATGAAAAGAGAAAGGGGGCCATGGCATGGCCCTTGAAACTTAGCTAAGAGACATTTACAAGAGGATGGGTTCTTAAAATTGATTCTCATAGTATTATAAGGTGATGACCCAACAAAGAAAAAAAAGTGAACATTTACTGAACTAATTCTAGACATTCACTGTGCTAGATATTGACACATGCACAGAATATATACACATGACATTTCATAGCAACAATCACTTTCCAAGGCAATTTTCATTTTGTATTTTGGTTTTGCTTATTTTGTTTGGTTTTGTTTAGTTTGGTTGGCACCAATGTACTGTTGAGTTTCTGGGCCAATCCTTGTGGTATGGAGTTTGGAGCAGAGTTTAGACACTAGAGAATCAGCAGAATTGGCAGAAGACAGTGCACTTGAGCCCCTCCTAATTTTTTATAAAATTAATCATGACCCATTTGCATGGGAATTCATAAATAATGGCAAGTTCATGTTTGGGTTTATGTGGGGACAAAACAGAGACAGCATAATAGGAACAGAACATAGGAGAACCATACAAGTTTAAACTTAAGGCATCAACAGAAATTGTGGGGATGGATTTGACATCCAAAGGCACGGAATTTGGGGTTTAAGTAAAACCAGACTGACTTTGATTTACATTATTTTATTTCATTAAAACTGACAGGGGCTTCCCTGGTGGCGCAGTGGTTGCGCGTCCGCCTGCCGATGCAGGGGAGCCGGGTTCGCGCCCCGGTCTGGGAGGATCCCACGTGCCGCGGAGCGGCTGGGCCCGTGAGCCATGGCCGCTGAGCCTGCGCGTCCGGAGCCTGTGCTCCGCAGCGGGAGAGGCCACAACAAGAGGGAGGCCCGCATACCACACAAAAAAAAAAAAAAAAAACTGACAAAAATCCTAGGGTTGGAGGTTATTGACCCCAAGCTACTGGGAAACTGAAGATCAAAAGAATAAAGGAAAAAACAGTGAGGGAATCAACATTTGAATCTAATTCTTTTTTATTAGAAAAATTGTGACTTATCAGGACCACAAAACTGCCTGCCCTATTGGACTGGGAACATTGCCACACTGCAGAAGAATTGACCATATGTACATATTCTACCCCCATCATAGAAGTCACTGATTTTGAATTAGTCTACCTCCTAAGCTGCTTTCTCCTTAACACATTTTTTAAAATAACTATTTTTTTCTTTTAAAATTTAACACCTACTCACTATAAAAATAAGATAAAAATAAACTTAAAAATACAAAAAGAATTTAAAATGTGTTAGCCAAATTCTATACAGGGACATTGTTGTTATTAAGAGTTGATGATTATCATTATTGACATCTTCTTATACATGCACCAGCTAGCTAGAAAGAATTCTATAAAATTGATATGAAAATTTAAATCAACTTATTTATTATTAAATATGATATTTATTATGAAAATATAAATTTTTGCAAGATTAATCTATAGATAATGCAATCACATTACATGGATTTGACAAACTGCTTTTAAAGTTTATATGCAAGAGCATACAGCCAAAAATAGCCAAAGAGAAGAAAAGAAGGTAGAGAATAAACTCTATCAAGACTTGTAAAGATTTTGGCAAAATAGAGACCATGCTGATTGTTCCAGAGATATGCCAACATACAATAACTCCTCCATAAAGAAAAAAATACAATTAGAACTTATACCATGCTGTACACAAGTTAAATCCAAGTGAATTAAAACTTAAGTTAGTAAAGAAAAGTCAGGTAAATCTAGAAGAACTATAGGAGGTCATATTTAACACCTGAGGGAGAGAGGGAAGGATTTCTTTTAAAAAAAAAACCACAAAATTACAAACCATAAAGGAAAATTTAGTCAATGTATCTATATTTTAAATGAAAACAAGTGGGACTTCTGGCTACGGTAAAGAGTATGGCAAACCTTCTCCCCCACAAAATCAAGTTTAAAACTAAATAAAATTATCAAAAACAAGTATTTCAGGCATCTAGAGATTGACCAAAAGCAAATAGCAAATTAAGTATTTACCCATGAAGAGCTGCTGAAACTTTGGGTAAAAACTGTGGGAGTCTGAGGCTAATTACCTGAATCTTCTTCCATTCTTCCTGCCACCAGCTCAGTTGTAGTAGTTTTACCCGGGCAGGACTGACCATGAAAACCAGTAAATTTGCTGCCGTGGGTGGATAACTTGATTTGGAGTGAAGGGTAAAAACACATGTCTTATGGTGTTAGTAAAAGTAAAAAACTAAGTAAGAGAAAAATGGTGAAAATCCATAGTTCTGCTAACATAAGGTTGTTAGCCCTGGTTGCACTGAGTGGCAGAACAGCTAGAAATTTAAAGGTAATACCTTGGAAATTAGAGAACCATAGAAGGGTTAAATAAGTTTTACACATGCTTGAAAGACAGGAGATCTATGCATGTAGGTTGTGGAAGATCTGAGAGGGCCCAGGGGAAAGTAAAAGCCAGGGCAGACCTGAGAACTGCCTGAACTTTGAATGTGCCCCCCTTCCCACACACAGATCCATTGCAGAGAGTGGAAGCCTTACATTTTGAGCACAGACATACTCAAGTCACACTCTTCTCCACTGTTGGCTGATCCCTAAGCTACTCAGACACTGGGGCAGCCTATAGGAAGCCATCAGTGGCCACATATAGTCAGGGAGGCAGAGTCTCTAGATAAGTCTAGGCAAGTCAATAAAAGACAAACAAAACCCTCTTAAGACAAAAAAGTTTCAGAATCCAGACATGTTACAATATATTATCTCAACACGCCATTTTTTTTAACTACAAAAAAGTATGACATGCAAAGAAACAGGAAAGTGTGACCCAGACTCGGGGGGGCGGGAAATCAGTCATTAAAAAGTGACTCTGTGTGGTCCCAGACGTTGCTTTGGGCAGGCAAAGACTTCTAGATCCCATATGTTAAAAGATAAAAAGAAGAAAAAGATGTTTAAAGAATTAAAGGCAAATATAAAGACAGTAACTCCATAAATAAGAGAGCTCTATAAATAAATATTCATTATAAAAATAAGCTAATGGAAACTTTAATAGCTGACATGAAAAAATTATTAGATTATTTAAAATAATATTTGAAGTAGAATAGTGAACTTGATTGATTTGTTGCAATTGCCTGCCGTAAAAAATAAATTTTAAAATATTGATAAAAATGGACAGAGCCTCAGAAACTTGTGGGACAACATGAAACACTCCATCTGGGCATCTGTTAGACCCTTCTCAACACTCAGAAAAAGGTAGCTCTCATCCTGACTAAGTTAGAGGCCACATATCAGGCATGGCTGGTGATTCCCAGATGACTTCTACTGCAATTCCTTCATCTTTTTGTGGTTATTTGTAAAGAAAGTTTAAAAATTAACAAATTGTTTTATTGACACATTATTTATTCTTCCTTTTTAATAATTATGTAAAAGTCTCACCATATGTCACTTGATACATACTTTTCTCATCTGACCATATTCACATTGCTTTTACCTCACTTTGCCTCTGTTTTCAAAGAATATTTTAATTTTAGAGCAGTTTAGATTCACAGCAAAATTGAGAGGAAGGTACATAGGTTTTCCATACGCCTCTGCTCTCACACAAGCATAGCCTCCCCCATTGTTGATATCCCCATCAGAATGGTGTATTTGTTACAATTGATGAACCTCCGTTGACACATCATAATCACCCAGAGTCCATAGTTTACATTAGGGTTTACTCTTGATGTTGTACATCCTATGGATTTGGACAGATGGATAATTACATGTATCAATCATTACGGTATAAATGAGAGTATTTTCACTGTCCTAAAAACCCTCGGTGCTTCACCAACCTTCCCCTCCCCAACACTTGGCAACCACTAATTTTTTTTTACTGTCTCCATAGTTTAACCTTTTCCAGAATGTCGTACATGTGGAATCACACAGTATGTAGCCTTTTCGGATTGGCTTCATTCACTTAGAAATATGCATTTAAGTTTCTTCCATATCTTTTCATGGCTCAGTAGATCATTTCTATTTAGCGCTGAATAATACTACATTTTCTGGATGTACCATAATTTATTTATCCATTAACCTACTGAAGGACATTTTCATTGCTTTCAAGTTCTGGCAATATTGAGTAAAGCTGCTATAAACATTCCTGTGCAAGTTTTTGTATGGACATAAGATTTTCAGCTCCTTTGGGTAGATGCTGAGGAGTGCAATTGTTGGATCATATGATAAGAGTATGTTTAGTTTCCTTTCTGGTGCCTTAAGGAAAGGGAGTGGGCAAAAGGGGGTATTTACCAAAAAGTCATCCACAGATAGATTTGAATGGCTGTGGTTGGGGAAAGGCTGTATAAAGGGAGCAGAAACTATTTTTTCTCTTTCTTTCCTAATAGGAATATAGCTTTTCTGTTTTACTATAGTGTTTGCATTTCTAAGTTTTTAAATCACCTGGAGTCAAGAAAATATTCATAGAATTAAACTATTTAAGATATATTCGATTTACTTTACTCAATATAAAATAGACAATGTTTATTTTTGTGTAGAAAGTTTTGAATTAGTGTGCAAACAGTGTTATAACCAGGAATTTAATGTTGTTTTTAAAAAAATAGAGAAGATTTTTCCATCACTTATGTAAAGAAGCACCAAACTAACTTCATTACAAAGTTTTTCTGTGGTCAAATTTGTGTTTAGCTCTCAGAAGTTTCACTGGAATATAAATAATAAACATTAAGTTTATTCTTTTAAAAAAATCCACACTTGTAAGACTGACAAAAATATTTTAAAGTCTGACAATGTCAAGTATTGGAAAATAAATATTAAAAAAAGAGCACTCATGCCCTACTGGAGGAATGTAAATTGTTATAAGCACTTGAAAAACAATACGGCAATATCTAATTAATGAGAAGAATAATTTATAGCTCTCTATAACCCAGCGATTCTTCTCTAGGTTATGTAACTTGGAAAAACACCTGTTCACGTAGTCAGTAGAAACATAAAATACTGGCACCAGCATTTCTGAGAACACAAAATTGGAGCCAGCTAAAATTCCCATCAGCAAAAGAAATTATGATTAAATTTTGATGGACTCTTTCTCATGTAACATTTTCCAGTAATGAAAAAAATTAATTAGATCTACAATTATCAACAACCATAGAGCTCACAAACATAACAGTGAGTAAAAATGCATGTTTCAGAAATGTACATACAGAATGATTCCATTTGCAAAATGTTTAAGAATATGCAAAACAGGATGATACATTCTGGAGATATGTGGTATACACATATGTGGTAAAACATAAAAGAAGAAAAGGAATAAAAAATAATATATTTGGAAGAGTGGTTACTTCTGGGAGAAGGGAAGGAATGAGAGTGAGGATGGGTACACAAAAACTTCAACAATATTTGCATTGTTCTGTTTATTAATCTGAATAGTTTGGGACTTTCCCGGTGGCACAGTAGTTCTTTGAGAAGATAAACAAAATTGGTAAACCATTAGCCAGACTTATCAAGAAAAAAAGGGAGAAGACTCAAATCAATAGAATTAGAAATGAAAAAGGAGAAGTAACAACTGACACTGCAGAAATACAAAGGATCATGAGAGATTACTACAAGCAACTCTATGCCAATAAAATGGACAACCTGGAAGAAATGGACAAATTCTTAGAAACCAAAACATAGCAGAGGGAGGAACACTCCCAAACGCATTCTACGTGGCCAACATCACCCTGATACCAAAACCAAACATGTCACAAAGAAAGAAAACTACAGGCCAATATCACTGATGAACATAGATGCAAAAATCCTCAACAAAATATTAGCAAACAGAATCCAACAGCACATTAAAAGGATCATGCACCATGATCAAGTGGGGTTTATCCCAGGAATGCAAGGATTCTTCAATATACGCAAATCAATCAACGTGATACACCATATCAACAAACTGAAGAAGAAAAACCATATGATCATCTCAATAGATGCACAGAAAGCTTTTGACAAAATTCAACACCCATTTATGATAAAAACCCTGCAGAAAGTAGGCATAGAGGGAACTTTCCTCAACATAATAAAGGCCATATATGACAAACCCACAGCCAGCATTGTTCCCAATGGTGAAAAACTGAAACCAATTCCACTAAGATCAGGAACAAGACAAGGTTGCCCACTCTCACCACTCTTATTCAACATAGTTTTGGAAGTTCTAGCCACAGCAATCAGAGAAGAAAAAGAAATAAAAGGAATCCAAATAGGAAAAGAAGAAGTAAAGCTGTCACTGTTTGCAGATGACAAGATACTATACATAGAGAATCCTAAGGAGGCTACCAGAAAACTACTAGAGCTAATCAATGAATTTGGTAAAGTAGCAGGATACAAAATTAATGCACAGAAATCTCTGGCATTCTTATACACTAATGATGAAAAATCTGAGAGTGAAATTAAGAAAACACTCCCATTTACCACGGCAACAAAAAGAATAAAATATCTAGGAATAAACCTACCTAAGGAGACAAAAAACTTGTATGCAGAAAACTATAAGACACTGATGAAAGAAATTAAAGATGATACAAATAGGTGGAGAAATATACCATGTTCTTGGATTGGAAGAATCAACATTGTGAAAATGACTCTACTACCCAAAGCAATCTACAGATTCAATGCAATCCCTATCAAACTACCACTAGCATTTTTTACAGAACTAGAAAAAAAAATTTCACAATTTGTATGGAAACACAAAAGACCCCAAATAGCAAAAGCAATCTCGAGAATGAAAAATGGAGCTGGAGGAATCAGGCTCCCTGACTTCAGACTATACTACAAAGCTACAATGATTAAGACAGTATGGTACTGGCACAAAAACAGAAATATAAATCAATGGAACAGGATAGAAAGCCCAGAGATAAATCCACACACATATGGTCACCTAATCTTTGATAAAGGAGGCAAGAATATGCAGTGGAGAAAAGACAGCTTCTTCAATAAGTGGTGCTGGGAAAACAGGACAGCTACATGTAAAAGTATGAAATTAGAACACTCTCTAACACCATACACAAAAATAAACTCAAAATGGATTAAAGACCTAAATGTAAGGCCAGACACTATCAAACTCTTAGAGGAAAACATAGGCAGAACACTCTATGACA
>NC_041233.1:38709593-38715890 GCF_002837175.3 Physeter macrocephalus
AGAGTCTGTCATACAGAGTGAAGTAAGTCAGAAAGAGAAAAACAAATACCATATGCTAACACAGATATATGGAATCTAAAAAAAAAAAAAAGGTCCTGAAGAACCTAGGGGCAAGATGGGAACAAAGACACAGACCTAGTAGAGAATGGACTTGAGGATATGGGGAGGGGGAAGGGTAAGCTGTGAGAGAGTGAGAGAGTGGCATCGACATATATACACTACCAAAGGTAAAATAGATAGCTCGTTGGAAGCAGCAGTATAGCACAGGGAGATCATCAGCTCGTTGCTTTCTGACCATCTAGAGGGGTGGGATAGGGAGTGTGGGAGGGAGGAAGACGCAAGAGGGAAGAGGTATGGGAACATAGGTATACGTATAACTGATCCACTTTGTTATAAAGCAGAAACTAACACACCATTGTAAAGCAATTATACTCCAGTAAAGATGTTTAAAAAAAGAAAAAAAAAGAATCTGCCTGCCAGTGCAGGGGACATGGGTTCGAGCCCTTGTCCGGGAAGATCCCACATGCCGCGGAGCAACTAAGCCCGTGCGCCACAACTACTGAGCCTGCTCTCTAGAGCCCGTGAGCCACAACTACTGAGGCTGCGTGCCACAACTACTGAAGCCCGCCCGCCTAGAGCCCATACTCCACAACAAGAGAAGCCACCGCAATAAGTCCGTGCACTGCAACGAAGAGTAGCCGCCGATCTCCGCAACTAGAGAAAGCCCGTGTGCAGCAACGAAGACCCAACGCAGCAAAAAAAAAAAATAAATAAATAAATAAATAAATAAATATAAAAATAAATTTTAAAAATCTGAATGGTTAATACATAAATATCTATTTTCTTATTCTTTATCTTTTGTAGACTGGAAACATTTTATAAAATTTTTATGAAAGAAAAACTCTTATGTAGTCCAATCACATTAGTACAATTTGAAACAGAGCTACTTAAAAATACTAATAAAGTTTCAGTATATGTACAAAATTGAAAGTATTGAGAAATCCAAAGTTTTAATGAAAGTCGAAAGTTAAATAATTTCTAATCTAGGGGGCGCCAAACACACAGCAAACTGTTTTTACTTTATTGTTTCATAGCAGCACTACTTTAGCTGAGAAACAGAAATTCCCACCACTCTTTTTCAGGACATCACTTCGTAGAACTTCTGTGAGAAATTTCAGAATTACCTGCAGGGCTTGTTAAAACATAGATTGCAGGATCCACCCCAGAGTTTTGATTTAATAATCCAGGGGAAAAGCCGATAATTTGCATTTCTAATAAGTTCCCAGGCGATACTGTTGCTACTGGTCCAAGCAAGGGCTCACAGCCATCTGTTCCATTCATCTACTTTTTCTGCACAATCTTTCTTGGTATTCAAGTTTGCGGCTTCCAGTCCAGACTATACAGAAAATTCAAAAGTTCACAAATAATTTACCTTTTAAATTTATTAGAACAGTTAACCCTATAGTAATGCTATTTCTGCTTATAAGTGTTTCAATATACTTTCCGTTATTCCCTATAATTCTGAGTAACAACCTGGGAGCAGGTCTCACATGTTGTACGTTATCTAGGTGTGCACTGAGGAGGGGAAAAGGATTAAGAAGACTTGGCTTTTCAATGGTAATACTCATTGTGCTATAAGGGTCGGGCTGTATTTGGGAATTTGAACAAGTAATTCAAGTTCTTTTCCTCATGGGAAATTGGGGATAATAATATGCCCTCATGTATACCACTGAAGAGATTAAAGGAGATCGTATGTGTCCGTATTGGAACTCCATACACATTAGTTCCCATTCCCCACTTCTCCTCTCCTCTGGTTGAAGTGAAGGGAATTTGGGGAAATATCATAGAGGATATAACAGTTAAGTGGTATTTGGTCTTAGAAGACAGGAAGGATTGGGATTTGTCAATGTGTTTATTTCCAAAATTTACACCATACAGCCCCCTTCCTAACCCCTCCCCCCCCAAAAAAAAGAAGTGAGGAAATTTGGAGACAGATGGTGATTCTTTTTAAATTGCAGTAGTCGCTAAGAAAGCGAATATTCAGGGCTGTCTGGTGGAGCTGCCAGTGATGCTGGAGATGGTGTTATACCTGCACTGTTAATATGGTCACTGTTGGCTTCATGTGGTTTTTGAGCACTTGAAATGTGGCTAGTGTGACCGACGAACTGAATTTTTAAGTTAAATTTATTTGTTTGTTTGTTTGTTTGTTTATTTATCTCAGCATGAGGGATCTTAGTTCCGCAACCAGGATGGAACCCGTGCCCCCTGCAGTGGAAGCATTGAGTCTTAACCACTGGACTGCCAGGGAAGTCTCTTAAGTTAAATTTAAATTTAAATATCTACGTGGGTCATAGCGATTGTACTAGAATTGCAGGTCTAGAGGTTAAGGTAAATTGGATGTGTCTGGAGTCAAATCCTAGCTCTCCTAGCTCTAGGATCTCATGCAACTTATTCCCTGAGTGCAACCCCACTTGCCCCAAATACCTATATGATTATCATGAGGAAGAAATGATGTTATTAATGCAAAGTATTGAGCAGAGTGTCCAGCACACAGGAAGTGCTCAATAAATATTGTCATCTAATGCTAATTGTTAGTTTGGATATTGATAAAGTTTCTTCTTCAAAGTTTTCCATGAAAGAAAAGTAAATGAATTCTGTGGAAATATTTATTACCTAGTAAGTTCTTTAGATTATAGGCAGTTGCTAGTGTGTGAAGATCTGAGGGCTCTCTCTTTGAACTCTGTCATCTGGACATTTAACAGGTAATAGGGATGTCTTTAAAACAACTCGATTCTGCACTTTGTGATTGTTTTGAAAAAATTATTTGTATCTTATAGATTTATGGCAAGGGTTAATGCATGCAATAAAACTGATTTTGCATGAATTAATTTGAAGACAAGCTTGCTCACTCATAACTGCTGGGTTAGTGTTCTGCTAGAAAACATATATTTATTGCATAATATGAACCTGTGGTTCCTATTTTTTGATTCTGTGCACATGTGACTGTATTTGACATTGAAGTGGATGGAGCAACTGTCCTGAGAGCAAGAGAGTCTGTAGGGATTTTATCTCAGATCACTTGAATCATGTTGAGAGAAGTAATTGTCAGTCTGTATGTCCCGGTTTCCTTATCTGTCTAATGGAGAGACAAAATACACCACAGTACTGTCTGCTTTTGAGAAATATGGAGGACATTAAATAAATCATGAGAACGAGGTATATGGAGCCTTAAAGAAAATAAAGTGCAAAATAGGAAAAGAAGGTGCAACATATTTTATTTAACTCTCCCGTGTGGCCATATGGACGGATTCTTTCCAAGAGAGAGCACAATAGTAGAGCGTTTTAGTTGCAGGTGTGAAAAGAATGTAGCTCCTAGCTGGATATTTTCCCTGGCTTTGTCCATATGAAGCACAGATGTTTTACAAGTCATCTTTATATTAAGGCTAAGATAACCAACTAGGTTTAAAAGTGATCACATTTTTCACATTATGCTGTTTCCCAAGCAGTGTACTCTGGAAAGAGAATTGGCTTCAGAAGGTGATTCCTGGCATAATCACTGGGGGTCCCAATCCAGTAGCCTCTGGGAACCTGAGTGTAGCAGAGTCCCTCTCCTGATACAGAGAAAGCAGGTACGGGTCCCACACTTTGTGTTAAAGTCTCCTGAGCAGTGGCACCTCCTTTCACACAGGGAAAATGAGGAGACTTGGCGATGAACAGTTCCAGGGAAAGGCATATTAAAATGAAACGCTATGAACAAATTCTAGCCCCTGTTTTCCTGAGTCATAAATCCACCAAGGCCTGGGGGTTTCTAGGTCCAGCTACGAAGGGCTGCCATTGGACCAGTCACCACTTGGGGCTATTGGTGCCATATGGATGTGCAGGAGTTAGGGGGAAACACGTTGTCAATCAGTTTCCCTGGCAGCATCTTATCTGCCAAGAAAGTCCTCTGATGTTGGTATAAGGCATAGCCACAGACTGAGCTCAGTTCCAGGTTGCTTTAGTAACCGCTGACTTTTGTAGCATTGCAACTTCCTCCTGGGCTCTTGGTATCACAGTCAAAAGTAACTTCCAATAAATAAGCGACTCCCTTGCACTTGACAAAAGAGCATAGATTAGCTAAAGTGGTTGGCACTAGGAACACCCACTTCGGAAAGAGAAATTTTCTTCCTTGACAACAGGAATGTGATCTTGTACACTTTATACTAAGAACCTAACAGTCCAAAAATAGCATATTTGGAATTACTCAGTTTTAAATACCTTTACCTGGAGACTGATAATAGTCTTGTGTGAAGGGTGGTGCAGCACACTGGGTACATTTGTTTTTGGTCTGACCTCATGCTGGAGCAAACGCGGTGCCCAGGCCTGCACATCTGACGTGCGGTCCACTTCCCCAGGTTTTCTGGGGCTGCCCGCATGAACATAAGCACGTGATTACTCAAGTGCACACACACAGGCACACACTTGCCTACTCTCGAAAAAAGAGAAGCAATAATCTTGCATCATCGAGAACCCCAAAATTTTTTTCCCAAAAAGTAAAAGGTCTTCAGAAATACAGCACCAGGTTTTCTCTGCCAAATAGGAACCTGCACGGGAACCTGTCTCGACATCTACATTCAAGTTAATGATGAGTCTAGGTTCACCCCAAACCGAGGGCTTTCCTCAACAAAAGAGCAAACTCTCACATGTGCATTTAGGAAGCAGGAAGCAACTTGAACTTCTTAAAGGAATATCAGGTCTCTACTCATTAAGTTTCAAAAGAGCTTGTAATTAGTTTCACACACTCACATACTCCATGTATGTGACTGAATTGATGCACAAAATAGAACCAAATTTGCTCAATGTCGCCTAGCCTTGGCCAGAAACAAGTTATTTTGACTCCAGATCCAAAGAGGTTTCCCCCCTACTTTGCAACATGCCTTATAGACTGTGCTGATCACTTGTCTGATTTCCTCATTGTGATTCATAATCTGATGATGTCAAAGTTGGAAGGGCCCGACTGCATCTCCTTCCAGCTTCTCCTCATTTTATAGAGGGGACTAGAGTCCCAAGGGATCCTGTGGTTTGGGCAAGTTCACAGAAAAATGACCAGAATGCAGGTCCAGGAACCCAGAGTTCAGGCCTCTGACTTGTTTTAGGCCATCTCTACTCATATTCATCTTAACTTTTATTTTCTGGAAAAATATAATAAGGTCAAACTTGCCAAAAGTCTATTCCTTCAGGGGAACTTGGTTTCTCCAAAGTGAGGAGTATCAGTTTTCAACAGGCATTTGACATTCAGAGGCCTTGAAGATCCAGTGAAATTATTAAAGAGAACATGAAATTTTATTTCTTTTAAAAAATGTTTTTTTAATCTTACCGACAGGAAATTAAATTTTGCTGACCAGTTCAGGGTCCCAAACCAGATAGACTCTGTTAATAAGAGGAATGTGAGTGAACAATGGCTCCAGTCCTCAGGCACAAAGTTCTTTCCAAATTTTAAGATGCAATAGGTAATGTTAAAAATACATGTTAAAATCATACGGCATTCCTTCTTTCATTTGTTTAATTGGTGCCTTCTTCCTTCCTCTTCTATATGCAAAGTTAGAAGCTTCTACAGGCTTAGGTGAGAAAAACGGGGCTGGAGCTAAAGAGTAAACTCTCCACAGTTCAGCTGGACTAGTCTGTGGCAGTTCTGTGCTTTAGAAGTATCTGACAAGCTACAAAAAAATACACCACCTTGTAGGTGAGGCCCTGGCCTGGATATCTTCAAAAGTTCACCCCTGTGAAGTTCGCATGCAGCCAGTGTCGACAATCATCTGGCCAGACTCCCATCTGTTCTTTTGACTTCTCACACTTGCTATGGATCCTGCCATGGGCTGGGATCTGTGGCGCTTGCCAAGGACGGAGATGTGAACCCCACAAGGATGTTACAGGTTGTTGTGATTGAACAAATGAAGTAGTTTATAGGACAGAAAGAGATGGTTGTGGCAACCTCAAATCCACTCTTCTAAATCTGGCATCTACTGAGTCATCTGTCTATTATATTCAGCTCCTTCTAGAACCAAGGCTTTGCAGTATTTCATTTACTGCTCCTACCACCAGAAGGTACCCTAGCATCAGCCAGACCCGTGTCCAACAACTGACTCTGCTGCCTTAGTTCCCTCATTTGTAAATTATGGCACCACTGGTGTCTGCATTGAGGCTTCTACCGAGGATGAAGTGCTCAGCCAAGTGCTGGTGAATGAAAAAACATTGAAACGTCAGCTAATTTTTTTTTTTTTTTTTTCGGTACGCGGGCCTCTCACCGTTGTGGCCTCT
>NC_041233.1:38716133-38724590 GCF_002837175.3 Physeter macrocephalus
TCTCAACCACTGCGCCACCAGGGAAGCCCATCAGCTAATTTTAATCAAGTGGTCTCTTGCATTTAAATGGTCTCATTCTCCTCAGTTCTCAGAAGAAGCCAGAACACACTGAGTCACCTTCCTTTCTATATTTTGACTTTCTCTTCTTTAAGGGCTCCATCTGGGGTCCTCCTTCAACTGTGTCATCCTCTTGGATGAGAATATCATCTGGTGTCTTCAGACTCCATGGATCTGGAGACCTTTCCTGTTTCCAGAGGAGTGGACCTCTGAGTGGATGGGATTACAGCAGATTGTATTTTCTTCTTTTTAATCACAGGTGCTGTAGTCCAGAAGGAGCCTTGATGGTCATATTCCAATGCCCTACCCACACAGAGTCCTCTCTGACAAATGATTAAACCACCTCTCCTTAAAAAATTAAAATGATAGAAGATTGCTTACTACACAAAGTAGACTCATTCCATAGTTGAGCGATTTTAATTGTTCTTTTTTTTTTTAAAAAGTTCTTCCTGGGCTTCCCTGGTGGCGCAGTGGTTGAGAGTCCGCCTGCCGATACAGGGGACACGGGTTCGTGCCCCGGTCCGGGAAGATCCCACGTGCCGCGGAGCGGCTGGGCCCGTGAGCCATGGCCGCTGAGCCTGCGCGTCCGGAGCCTCTGCTCCGTAGTGGGAGAGGCCACAACAGTGAGAGGCCCGCGTACCGCAAAAAAAAAAAAAAAAAAGTTCTTCCTTGTGTTGAATAAAATCTGTCCCTCCATAGAATTTCTACTTTGATACTGGTTCTTCCCTATTACTTCCAAAGATAATGCTGATCTCAGAATGGCAGATGAGCTTTATCTTGGTTTTTACTGATTTGGCTGTGGTTGTCTGCAGTCTGATGATGAAGGCAAGGAGGCTACCTCGTGGCTCAGAGGGAGAGAGAAATGGGGTCCCTCAGCCATGTCTGGACACAAGGGTGGGGGAGGGCAGCACATGAACCAATGGTTCACTGGCTAATTATCATCTAACCTCTCTTCCATGTAGCAATACTTCAGCTATCCGGTTTCATGTTTTCTGAGTATTTTAGTTTCAATATTAAACACTTTGATTTTCTTCATGCCCTGTTTCTGTGCATTTCTCAGCCTTTTGTGGGGGGTGGAGGGGGGAAGGGGAGGTGTTTTTAACGTATCTGTCTCAGCCTAGGTCTGACTAGTGTGGGTAAAAAACAGTTGTTTTACCTTCTTTTTCTTCAGGGTAGTCCTCATCCATAATATTTGACACACATCTCTGTGTTGGGGGAGTCCCTCTAGCTAGTGGAATTCTGTCATCTTATATTCAGAGCCTCTATTCAGTCCACAGACCCCATTTTGTATCTGTTCTGTTGTCCACTGCATTGTCTCCCTCTCCCTGCTTTGACATGTCTACAAATGCAATCAGCCTGGCGTCAATGTTCTCGTCCAAGACACTGAGAAGTAGCTGGTTTTCGCTTCCAGGCATTCCGTCAGCACCCCCTCCTCACACCATGCAGTTCACAAAACTCTTATGCTCTTAACTAACACCAACTTAAGATTCCAGCCAATGTCTTGGTGCATTATAACCCTTCTTGTGGTGTTTGCGTTTTAATAAAGAGCTTTGGAGGCCTTACTGTTGTTATTTTAGGCAGCAGCATAACAACTGAAAGGCACTGAGACTAGGAGAAGACTGGCTCAGGTGGGTCACACAGCTGGCTAGAAGCAGAGCCAGGAGAGCTTATGTGCAAAGTTCCAGGTCCCAAAAGGGCACTGAAATATGTCTATGAGCAGTGGGTGAATATTCCAGGTTCCAAACATGAGTCATGGAGGTCTAAATGATTTCCCACTGAGATGGTCCTCCCAAGTCTTCACTGACATCTCCCACTTCCCTGTGTGTGCATGGGCAGCGTTGGCAGGGCGTCTTAGAGCACCCTCAACTCCACCAGCTGGAGACCTGGCCTAAGTGGGCTTCGTTCTTCGGCATTGTGATGGGCCCACCCACATCCTGCTTTGTGTTGCACAGTTATTGATCGTGGCCCCAGGTCAATCTATGCCTTTGGGCTTGCAGTCCCACCCTTGCAGGATTCCCCATCTTTCCCTGAGGAGCTGCTTTGGGAGGGACTGTTGATCTTCCTCTTTGTGAATCCAAAGAAACCTGTCCTAAGAGTCTACATTTTATTTTAATTATAGTTTCAGCTATAAGAGGAAATAAAACCCTAGATTAATAATCAGAGGAGACTATTATTGAATTATTTCTAACTCATGAAGCACTGGCCTCTGGAAAGCCACATGCCAGAGGTTCAATTCTATAACCAGTATTATTAAAGATAAGAGTGTAGTGTAAAGAGATAACTGTGTTCTGAAAATTAGAAGGCCTGGGGTTTCATCTCACCATCGAAATTTAGCAGCAGTCTAGAGCCCAGGCCCCAAGCCTGGAGCTAAAGAGAAGAGGGGTCCAAGCCATGTTGAATGGGTGGCACCATGCCAAGTGTTTCAGGGCTGGGACTCTGGCAGCTTCATAACCTTGTTGGCTGTGATGTTCCCATTGCCCATGACTTACAAAACCCCTTCTTCACTAATGGGACAGATCTTTAATGTCACAGAGTTGGGCTTGTCACTCATTGTGTGACTCTTAGGAAAGTTACTTAACCTCTCCAAGCCATAGTCAACTCATTTGGAAAATAAAGAGGGTGGGTCAAAAATTGTATTCCGTCTGCATTCCTAAAATGACTAATTCTATGAAAGGGCCATTGGAGTATATCACCATGCCAAAGACATATATTCAAGTCAAACTTAATTAAAATATAATACTAAATCACAATGGAATTTATTCTGATGCCTAATTCGGTTGCTTTTTGGATCATCTAGTTTCAGCAAAGCACTAAAGTAATCCAGGCAATTCACATGATGAAATGTAGCTGAGAATCAAAATCATGGCTTTGTTCAACCCTTAATGAAATAATTACTTATTGTGGGGATGCTTCCCAGGGCCAACACATACCAGTGTTGATGGCAAGGTAAGTGTGTTTAGGGACCATGGAGGATTTTTCCCAGAAATCGGAATGATTCATCTTGAAACACTCCCCTGAAAGAAATTTGGGGTGTTCAGAGTAAAAGCCTATTTGGCCAAAGGGTAGTCAGAATCCCTCTGCAACCAAACGTGAAAGTGTCCTGAGATCTGGGTAGGAGCAAAGACTCCCTGTTCCGGCTGCTCCTTCCTTCTCTTTTTTTTTTTTAATGAAATGGAGTGATTCTCTTGGAAAGGCTGGCAGAGCCTGGCCTGGTGCAGTAGGACTGGGCGTGACAGTGTGGTGAGCATTGAATTAAGGACATATCGGAATTCAAAGCATTCTTAAAGAACAGAACACAGAACCTCCTTCCATCAGGGAAAGGGAGTAAAATTCCCAGGAAGGCTACAAAGCAACAGCAGAGTCAAGGGGCCAGAGCCAAGAGGGGAGCACCCTCATGCCTAGGAGAGGTTCCTGAAGACATTGGGACAATGTTGCTTGGTTGTGGATTGGAATCTGAACAGAACTCAGCCAGGTCAGGAATATTATTCCCCCCAAACTTTTCTATTTACTTGGAAATAGTTATCCTTCTGAACTCTTTTTTATTTTTTAGCATAATTTTTTCTGATAAAAATACATCTTCAGTAAAGAAAATTTTGAAAAAACACATAAAACACACTAGAAGAAAATATAATCAGCTCAATCCCAATATTCAGAAAAAAAACTTCAGGATGCAGTATTATGGAGATTGTCTGAGGAGATTTGGAAATTGTGTTCTATTGCATTTTCTTAACTAGAATTCAGTATGTCATGTTTCTCAATATATTGCATTTTTATTTTGTGTCACTAAATAAAGTTAAAAATTTTTCAAACATAAATCCTACACTCACTTCTTTATATTCATCCCAAGTCTCTTCTTTCTTCTTCTTTATTCCTCCTCCTTACTATTTAAAGGTGGATCTTCATTATAGGGTTTTTCTCATTGATTATTTCTGATGCATAAAAACTCTCAGGAATTTTGTATGTTTGTTTTGTATTTAGTCACCAGGCCGAATTTTATTATTAACTAAAATATATCAGTTAATTATTATAGGTTTTCAGCATATGTGGATGATGTATTTGTCTCCTTTCCAATGGTTACAACCTTTAAGCTTCCTGCCATATGTAATGGCTAGAACTTTTAGTTATCTTGTCTTTAATTAAAATATCTCTAAAACCATAACATTGTGTTGTACAGTTGGTTTTAAAATGGTGTTCAAGTGAGTATTCGCTACCAATTTAAAGTACATATTTTGGCCATGTGTCCAGCCACATGAAGAGTTTCTTCTTAGTAGCATGCCGTTTCCTCCTCATGCTATATCCGGGGGGGTGGCTCAATACTCTGATAGTCTTAGGTTTTCTCAAACTTACCTAAAAATTTTAGCTCCTTTCCACAGCTTTGGGGGGAATCCTGCCTGGCAGCACATCTCTGAAACTCACCTGCCTCCCATGCCCTTCAGGGAAAGAAGGGGTGGGATTTCCAAAATCCCTTACTCTGGAGCACCGAGTATCATACGTTGAGATCTCTCCCCCGTGTGCTTATGATATAATCATTGATTATTCTACCAGGTCTGACTTTGGGTAAAGAGTCATAAAATAACCATGAACAAATATTGGGTTCCTATCCCCCAAACTGCTCTTTGAAAAATGAGGAGACTTTGCTTTCTGGATTTCTGCTTAAGTGCGCTGTTTTTTCTGGACAGAATCCTCACAGAGTAGGTTTTCTGCTCCTCTCCCTTCCAGCCAACACTTACTCCTCTGAGACTGGAGTTTTAAGAGTTCTTCCCTGATGTCTTCTTTTAGTGGAGGGAAATTGGAATCAGTCCTCTGCCTTTTCCAATCCAGACGCATCTGTTCTATTTCTAGCAAAATGTTCTATGCATAGATATTACTCCATTTTATTGCCAGTGGTGGTGACTTCCACGTTTATATTCTGCTAATCCTTTCTATAGAAATCTGGAAATAGTGGATTTAGTTATCAGGGTTCACATTGCCATATTACCTCCAAATATGAAAGTGTATAATAAATTGTAAAGCATGGAAAAATGCAATAAATTACTATTTTATCTTTCGAATGATTTTACCCTTTGTTGGCAATGATAACATTCTCCCACTCTGCCAGAAAGGCTGTTTTTTTAAAATTAATTAATTAATTAATTTTTGGTTGTGTTGGGTCTTCGTTGCTGCACGCGGGCTTTCTCTAGTTGCAGCGAGCGGGGGCTACTCTTTGTTGCAGAGCACGGGCTCTAGGCACTCGGGCTTCAGTAGTTGTGGCACACAGGCTTAGTTGCTCTGCAGCATGTGGGATCCTCCCAGACCAGGGACCGAACCTGTGTCCCCTGCATTGGCAGGCAGATTCTTAACCACTGAGCCAACAGGGAAGTCCCAAGGCTGCTTTTCTAACAGTGTGTTTGTTGAGTAGTTGAGTAATTCCTTGTCTGGTTTCTCTTATGGCCAACAGCATCATGTGTTTAATGAGTGGCAGTTGGCATAGGTGAGGACTCTGGGGCAGAATGTAGTATTTTAGTGCCTGATGTTTAGAACTCACATCTTTGCAGCACTAGGTCCCTCGGATTGTGTCTGAGACCCCCATATCTGTAAGGAGTGTGTCGTAACGGTCAGGAATGTAATATTTATAGTAAATATTTCTGATTCAAACACTAGCCCTCATTCTTGCTAGCTGTATGACTCCTGTTAAGGTATTTAACTTTCCTAAACTTCAGTTTCTCTCTCTATAAACTGCAAAAGATAAGAACATCTTCTTCCTACTTGTGATAAAGCACACAGGGCTGGACATACAGTAGGCAATCTTATGGCAATCTGTATTATTACTATATTATATTGGTAGTAACAGTACTAATATTAGTAGTGAAACTTCATGGAAACCCATCTTTTCTTGCCAAAATCAAATTTACTGCCAAGTAAGCTAAGCATAATTGCATTCCACTGCAAATGACTCAGGGATAAGCAATGACTTCCTGAATACAGGCCTTCTTGAGAATTAGGAAGATGGAGATTCCCAAAGAAAACTCTCTCTACCACCCGGTCTGTGGGGAGTAATTAACTAGGGATTGGAGTGTTTCTTAAGGGGGATAGTTGACCCTCAACATGCCCTGGAATAACAGGACCCATTTATGGCAGACAATTGGCTCTTGCCAAGTGGCCCATGAAATGTATGGGCCAAGCATTCATTTTACAGTCCTTTTAAAAGAGGGCTCCAAATGTTGCAGGAGATCTCAAAGTCTAAGCTGGTACATGTGGAAGGGACCACCCAGGTGTGTGTGGGTTGTCCCTTTTAGAAGCAGAAGCACATTCCAAAAGCTGCACTTGGTATGTCTTGCCAGCCCAGTGTTTCAGGCTGTTAATATAAACTATTTCTTGAACACTGGGTTCCACACTCATCTGTGTAAGCTGGAAATTTTTCATTTTCCTGTAAATGAAAGATCTTAAATAAAAAATCAGATATTGAATTGGTGGTTTTGGGAGCCAGCCTCTGAGACGAGGACAACGTTTGAGCATGCTGGTTATTGTGATAACATCAGCAGTGGACCCAGTTGCAGGACTTGATTAAACAGTCAGTTCTAGTGGAATGAAGATGTAGTCAGGGCTGATTACCATGGCATCCCTGAGGCTGTGATGGTTAAAGACAGTCTGCTCATGCTCAGCAGGCTCACTGTCTAGTTTCCTAGGAGAAAAGTCATGTAAACCCATAGTCATCAAAGATATCAGTCCTAAACAGTGGTTGGAACAGAGACGAGAAGGCAACCAGTCCTGGATAACAACCTTAGGGGGATGTCCTAGAGATGGTGAGGGTGTCCTGGATTTTGACAGATAAATTGAATATCCCCAGGAAATGAATAATAAAACCTTATGAAAAGATGGCATCATTTTAAGAAAACAGGTGTGTGCTATAATAACAAGCTAAAATTATGTTATTAAAATAATACAATTGTCCGCTAGAAGTGCTCTATGTAACTATTAATAACAGGTATATCAAGGGAATAATAAAAACTCTCCTGTATGTATTCAAAACGGCAGAACAATGTAGCTTCCTAAGAATAAAAGTCTTTCCAAGTGCCCCCTAGGGGATTAGAGTAGAAAAGAGGCCCATGGATAACAATTCCCAACCAAGGAGGAAATTCACACCTCCTCCTAAAGCTGTCCTCCAGCCAAGATGAGGCATGAATGGGTTAGCCTGGTCTAACAATTCCCTGAAATACTCACAAGGGCCTCTGCCACAGTATGTCCCAGGGACCACAGGCAAGGCAGAGATTGCCAGAGCACTTAAAGCAGGAGTCAGAGAACTGGGGTCAAGACCCAACAACTCTGCTGTTACCCAGACTGACTCTTACCAAGATGGTGGACTTCTCTGCTCAACTTCCCTTAACTTCCACTTTAACAACTGTGAATGTTGCTACTTTTAAATTAAGTGGCCAGCCCCAAGAACTGGAGATTCCATCTAGAATTTTTTTAAAATAAATTTATTTATTTATTGTTGGCTGCGCTGGGTCTTCGTTGCTGCATGGATTTTCTCTGGTTGCATCGAACGGGGGCTACTCTTTGTTGCGGTGCGCTGGCTTCTCATTGCGGAGGCTTCTCTTGTTGCGGACACGGGCTCTAGGCACTTGGGCTTCAGGAGTTGCAGCACGTGGGCTCAGTAGTTGTGGCTCACGGGCTCTAGATCCTAGGCTCAGTCATTGTGGTGCATAAGCTGAGTTGCTCTGCAGCATGTAGGCTCTTCCCGGACCAGGGCTCGAACCCAAGTCCCCAGCATTGGCAGGCAGAATCCCAACCACTGCGCCATCAGGGAAGTCCTCCATCTAGATTTTGGAATGCTGTTTCCATTCAGTTTTAATCCTCTAAATCCTTGTATGTTTGACCCCTGGATATAAGAATTGTGGCTATTTCTGAAAATAACACTTGCAGTAATTCAAGAGATAGCACTTTATTTGCACTGTCAAGCTGTGCTTCATTTAAAAAGTGCCCATTGTGCTAACAGAAGTTGAGTTGGTCTTTCCTTCTTCATGGCCCACATCAACAAGGAAGGACATTAACTCAAACTTGCTCGACACAGTGCAAGATATATCTTTGCATGGAATATCTTTTTCAGTGCAATCCCTATCAAGCTACCAGTAGCATTTTTTACAGAACCAGAACAAAAAATCTTAAAATTTGTTTGGAGATACAAAAGAACCCAAATAGCCGAAGCTGTCTTCAGGGGAAAAAAAGGGAGCTGGAGGAATCAGACACCCTGACTTCAGACTATACTACAAAGCTACAGTAATCAAGACAATATGGTACTGGCACAAAAACAGAAATATAGATCAATGGAGCAGGATAGAAAGCTCAGAGATAAACCCATGCACCTATGGTCAACTAACCTATGACAAAGGAGGCAAGGATACACAATGGAGAAAAGACAGT
>NC_041233.1:38724820-38725263 GCF_002837175.3 Physeter macrocephalus
CTACTGAAACTTAAAAGCTTTTGCACAGCAAAGGAAACTATAAACAAGATGAAAAGACAACCCTCAGAATGGGAGAAAATATTTGCAAACCAATCAACGGACAAAGGATTAATTTCCAAAATATATAAACAGATCATGCCGCTCAATATTAAAAAATCAAACAACCCAATCCAAAAATTGGCAGAAGATCTAAATAGACATTTCTCCACAGAAGACATACAGATGGCCAAGAAACACATGAAAACCTGCTCAACATCACTAATTATTAGAGAAATGCAAATCAAAACTACAATGAGGTATCACCTCACACCAGTTGGAATGGGCATCTTCAGAAAATCTACAAACAGCAAATGCTGGAGAGGGTATGGAGAAAAGGGAACCGTCTTGCACTGTTGGTGGGAATGTAAATTGATACAGCCACTATGGAGAACAGTATGGAGGTT
>NC_041233.1:38725294-38732211 GCF_002837175.3 Physeter macrocephalus
AATGGATAAAGAAGATGTTGTACATATATACAATGGAATATTACTCAGCCATAAAAAGGAACTAAATTGGGTCATTTATAGAGTCGTGGATGGATCTAAAGACTGTCGTACAGAGTGAAGTAAGTCAGAAAGAGGAAAACACATATCGTATATTAACGCATATATGTGGAATCTAGAAAAATGGTACAGATGAACCGGTTTGCAGGGCAGAAATACAGACACAGATATAGAGGACAATGTATGGACACCAAGGGGGGAATGTGGGCAGGGGGTGGTGGTGGTGGTGTGATGAATTGGGAGATTGGGATTGACATATATACACTAAAATGTATAAAATAAATAACTAATAAGAACCTGCCATATAAAAAATAAGTAAAATAAAATTCAAAATTTCAAAAAAAAAGAAAAGAAAAGAAAAAAATTACCTTTCTCTCCCCAGGGTGGTCTTTATGTTCTGGAGCCCAGTGGTGACACCAGGCAGAGAGTAGGCCACCTGTGGATGCCTGGAAATGGGCCAGTCACAGAGTAGGCCACCCCACACACTGGTCTGCTGCTGGGGAAGAGGAAGTGCAGGGTTTGAGTTGTTCCTGTTAACCTGAAAAAAATAGGCTGCCAGCTCTTTCTCTGGCAAAGATGAGTTTTTTCAGGATCAGCAGAGAATGGCAATTTGGGGTCTGCAACCATGGCGAGCCACGTGCAAGTCGCAATATGGCAAGGGAAGGAGAGCACTTTTATAGAGGAGGAAGAAAGCTGGGAGGGCTATAGTAAACAAACGGTCCATGGCTTTTCATTGGTTGAGTACTTGTCAGGAAAGAAGAGGAGTCTTTCTTCTTCCTGTTGGGCTCTGCTATCTTGGTAGGGCATGAGAGCTCCACCTTCTGGTGTCCTGCCTCTATTTAACTGAGGTTTCTGTTTATTAAATTTTTACATCCCTAAACCATCCTCTAGCTTTCTCCTGACTTTAAGGAGATGGTTCTGATCATGCATTTCTTAACCACAGAGAAGTCATAGGTAGTGGATGACTTCTTATGAAGTACCACATCCCTGGGAGGGAATTTAGATATTCATTGAGCCACATCTGTGTACCAGGGCCTACCCCTGGAGCTATATATGAGTGTCTTATTTAAATCTGCACTGTATCTTGAAGTAGTGTTATTATGGCCATTTTATAGATGAGACTGATCCAGAAAGATGAAGTGATCTGACCCAGCTAGTAACTGGCAGAGCCCAAGTGGGAACTGGGCTGGTTTAGCTGCATTGTGCTGCCTTTCTGGGGGCCCACTGGGCCCCTGTGCAGAGGTAGCTCTGCAAACATAGAGGCAGCTCTGCAAACATAGAGGCTCTGAAGTATTCCCAGTAGGCCCTGCACATGTCTTCCAGGGTGAACAGGCACCTTGACCTCACTTGTCCAAAGCTGAACTCGTATGCTTCTCCTCAGGTTGTAATGTACATCTTTAATCAAATGTCTGGTGAATGAATGGCTAAGCTGCAGCTTCTGAAGCCAGACCACATGGGTTTGAATCCTGGGTCTGCCATTTACTGTGTAAGCTTGGGCAACTTACTTAATCTCTCTGTGCCTCAGTTTCCTCATCTGTAAAATGGTGATGAGCACAGTACCTACTTATAAGGTTAAGGAGGCTAGAACGGGTTCACCGATATGAAGTGCTTAAAGTTGTAGTTTGTGCGTAATAAATGCTATGAGCATTGACCGTCATCATGATATTATCACCGTCATAAAGACCATCATCGGAATGAAGTCTTGTAAGATATTGCTGAGTCCTCCCCACTCCTCACTCTCCATCCTTCTGGGACTGGGCAACTTTACTCTAAATGTTTCTTTCTCCCTAGTCCATTGCCTTCACCTACACTGTCTCCAGCCCACATGACTACAACTGCTTCCTACTTGCTCTTCTGTGACTAGTATCTTACCTTCCCATTCATCACCTACACTGCTACAGAGAGGTCTTTCTACCATCAAGTCTGAACATGTCATTTTCTTAAAAATCTGGTTTGTCTCCCCATTGCCCAGAGGATCAGTTCCTAATGCCGTAGTCTGGAATTTTCATTACTTCCTAATTTGACTCTTTCAGTGCTATGTTTTGTCTCTCTTCTCACCTACCCTGTCATCCATTTGTCTCCACCTGCTCCACCTTCTCTGAAGATACTCCCAATTTCACATGCCCACAGCTACTGGTCTGCTCCCCCTCCCAGATGCCATCCTCTTTCTCTACCTGGCAACCTCTGTCTCCTTTGCCTTTGTTCGTTAAGAGCCATTTTGAGTTCTTTTCGGAAGACTTATGACTTGCACTCTGGCTCCTGCCCCCAAGAAAAATGTCCAGTACAGCACTCTCGACCTTCCTCTCAAAGCTTCTGCTTTGTTCCCCTCAATTCTGTAAGTTTTTTACATATTTCTATATTCCCCGCTCCTGGCAGATGGTCTCACCCAGGGAAAGTGATTGGTAAATGTTGATGATTGAAAGCGTACATAGCAGTTGGTGTTGGGAGGAAGAACAAACTTCCCATCCTTTTTGTTTTTGGAGAAAGACATGAGTAAAGAATGCACCCGGGTGAGTATGTTTATGGCTATGGATTCAACAAATGTCTTAAATGTAGGTCTTTTTTAAAAGTTTTGCTTAGGTGGGTTCTAACTACACTTTCCTTTCTACCCTGTTTGCCTTGAAGTTTAAGCTGAGGTGTGCATGCCTATAGGAAAATTGATTCCGTGAGCTTTGAACTTTTTAAAATAAATTTATTCCACCATATTTTGTGGAAACCCATCAGAAATCCAGGATGCGTGGAATTAAACCTTCAAAAGAACAGGAAGCGTCACTTTTAAAAATGCAAATACAAATAAATGGGCTTAAGTCCTAAGGATTTTAACATGACTGAAACCCAGGCCCAAGATACTCTACGGTTTCCACACCTGGGAGAGCCCTCTCCCATCTACCTCTGCTAACACAGACTTCTGGCGTGTGAGGGAATTTGTTTTGGATTTGCCTTCCAGTCCGTTAAAAAACAAAAAAAGACATCTGAGAATAAGTGGGTCTGGATAAAAACGATCTCAGCTTCACATTTGGATATACAACTGTTTGGGTTAAAATCTTAGAATTGCAGGTTGCAATGCTGTTCTTTTGCAGATGGTGACCCTGGAGTCCAGTGGAGACCGACAACTTGCCTGAGGGCCCTCTCCACAATCCCACCTTTGCACCCACCCCTCTCAAACCCCCACCCCTAGCCCCATGGTGCCTGAGCAGAGACAGAACTTGGGCTCTTTACTCTTCAGCCAGGGCTCCCTGTAGAGCCTGGGAGAACAATTTCTTCCTTTTCCTCTGGAGTCAAACCCTCTTCACTTCCTGGTCTAGCTACTCCATCGGCAGAGTCACACTTTGGGTCACTCCATTGGAAGCAGTGTTGAGATGCTCTTTAAGAGGAGGGGCCGTGGGAAGGACCCTGGTAGCCTCAGAGGGGCCTAGTGCATGGAGTTGAGTTGCATCCTGAGCCAGTGCTGGGCCCAGAGCTTCAGGCTCTGAGTCCATAGTTGGGACAGGCCATCAAAAAAGAACCTTAGGCCAGTTGCAGAGGAACAGGCCTGTTGGATGTCCATGGATGTCCATGGGGTAGGAGAGGTGATGATATAAAAAGGAACCTGGGAGAGAAGACCTTATACATGCTAGAATTAGGAGAGTTTCCTCTAGGTTAAACCTCACTGTTCCAAAAAGAAACAGTTGCCTATGACCTCAGCCCTAAATCCTTAGGATAAGGGCATACAATCCTTGACTTCTGGAATCAATTAACAGAGAGCAGTAGCTGCTTTGCTTTTGTTGCAGGCTAATGATACCTGGTAACAGTGTTGTTTGTTTTAACATGTACTGTGGTGTTTCAACCAAGGGATTGCTGGTGAAAACCATGGAAACTGAGAGACAAGACCAGTCCTGGACGTGCTTTCCTAGGCCCCCAGGGGGAGGGTCTCTTGACCCCTTCCCTTGTTTGACTCCTTCAGCCTGGCTCCAGTCTGTCCCTTGGTTTAGTAAGTTTTACCCAGGGGTCTGCCTTCATTTCCCACTGTCCAAAAGGGCAAGCACTCAGCAGATTTCTGTCGACACCTGATTCATCCTGTACTTCTAGAAGAGAAGGAGCTGTCACCAGGGGCTGTGGGAATGTAGGCACAGAGGAGACCCAGAGACACAGGGCAAGGGGCTTGGATGGCAGGCCTGCATCGAGACAGCGGTGCTTCCTTTCTCTGCAAGATGCTGTGCACATGGCTCTGCCTTCTAGCCGCTGAAGGGAGCTCCTTTTAGAAGCTGCCGGGACTGAGAATGGCAGTAGAGCCCCCAGAATCTAAACCTCTCATGTGATAAGTAGGAAAACTGAGGCCTGAAGAAGTACAAAGTCGCATGTGTTTAGTTAATCTAGACATTTGGGAAAAAAAAAAAAAAAGTGTGGTGAAGTCACTGGGGGGACCAGTTGAGGCAAAGGGGCTTGAAAAAGAATCCTGTCTCTTAGGGCAGACTCCTATCAACAAGGTCATGAGAGACTAATGGATAGACCAGGAAAATGAGGGATTAGGATGCTGGAGAGGCCAGAGTACTGGCATCCTAGGACTGTATATTTTAATCTCTGTAGGCATGAGACATGGAAGAAAGCCACTAGGGCTTTGAAAGTGGTATTCCACTCAGGCAGAATTCTGTTTGCTGCTCACCTGCCTCCCTCTAGTTAATTCCAACACATCCACTGGAGGTCCATCCAAATAGTATTCTACAGGAAGCTTTCTGGAATGCTCTTACCTATGTCAGCTTGCTTTATTATTGGTCTTATAGCACCAAGTCCCTCTCCTTGAGAGAACTTATCCTAATTGTAATTTCCACCTAATTGTTTCATTAACGTTTGTATCCTCCATTAAACTATAAGCTCCATGAGAGCTTGAAACATATCTTCTTTGGCTCACCATTGGGATCCCAATGCCAAACAGAGTTTCTGTCCCCTGATTTGTTGAATTAATGAATAAAATAATGAATAACATTGCTTGAGGATGGGTGGTTGGTAAGAGACTTAATTTAAAACTGAAAATTAGTAATGACTACTGAGAAAAAAAAGAAGAAATATATCAAAAGCAAACAAAACAAGTTATGATACAGATGTGAGGCACTGGATAAGTTGGAGACCATGTTTTTATGGTGGTTTTGGTCTACAGTTGTGAAACTGTATTAGTCATTCAATAGATATTTATTGAGATAAATAGATATTTATTGTCCAGCTTCATGTGAGTTATTGGGGACACAAGGATAGCTATGCCTCTCATGGAATTTCCAGTCTAACCATGATCTGTAGCCCTGGTGTAAGTGGGAGGGAGAGAGAGAAAGAAAGAGATAGAGGGAAGGTCTAACTGGGAGAACATGGAGAGAAAAAAAGGCTGGGGTTCTCTGTGAGTTTAAACAATACTTGTGGTAAGTGTGTGGGTGCCAGAGAGTGAGAAAGATATAAATGTGACATCTAATTTAAAATTTCAGCCATGAGGCATTTCTATATGTTTATCAGGTTTTGCTGTTGATGTAGACATCTGAAGTGGGATACAGATGAGGATCAAGAGAATTGGAGAGATTAAGACATTGTGAGTTCCATGTGTTGGATCACCCCTGCTAATGGTCATTGGCGTCATCCAGGATAGAAAAACCAAAATGCCTTGGACAACTTTGAGTCCAACACTTGGTGACAAGATATCCCGATACATATCAAAATATGAATGGGTGAGGACAAACTGTCAATTGTAACAAGATTTTCATGGCATTAGAACATCTTAGGAGATAGTGGAGGGAGGGCAAAGGAATTTCTGGCAACATTTATAAGTAGAGAACCCCTAAACTATAAAGTGGTACTAACTGGTCATCTCATAGGCTATTATGAAGCCACCAGACCAGGCTCGGAAGGGTCTTTTTCAGGCTGAAATCTGAGGATGAATAAAGGGGCCATAATAGTGTCAGATGGTTTGTATAGGGCTCTGGGCCCTGTTGATTCCCAAAACAAACAAGAAGAAACTGATTTCCAGGATGAAGCTTGAACAGAGGAGAAAATACTAGGCGTAAGATCCAAATTGAGCATGGCAGGGATAATAGGAACAAAGGAAAGAGAAGGTCTGAAAAGAAAAGGGGAGGATAAGATCAGCAAGTCTTTTTATGGGGTCAGCATAATATTGATCCTGAAACCTGACAAGGACATTATCAGTTAGGAAAACTACAGACCAATCACTTCATAAGCATAGATGCAAAAGTCCTTCTTTAAATATTGGCAAATCAAATCCAACAATACATAAAAATAATAGTACATTATAACTAAGTGAACAATTCTCAGTATACAGGCTTGGTTTCTCATTATACACTCAATCCACATAATCTATCACTCCAACAGAAAAAGCAGAAAAATTGTATTATCACCTTGATCATTTCATGATTGCAGAAAAGGCATTTGTCAAAGTTCAGTATCAATTAATGATAAAAATTCCTAGTAAGTTAAAGATAGATGAGAATTTACTTAATCTTATAAAGATCCTCAGTTGATATATTCATAACAAAATACTGAAAAACTTAACTCCTGCAAATAGGAAGAAGACAGGAGTGTCTACTACCCAACTCTTATTCAATACTGTCCTGGAGGTAGTGCAATGAAGCAAGGGTTAGAAATAAAAATTGTAAGAATAAGAAAGGAAGAAGCCAAGCTTTTATTACTTGCAGACAATGTGATCTTGTTTACCTAGAAAATTCAAGAGAATTTAGAGAAAAACTATTAACATTAGTAAGTGAATTTAGTAAGGTCTTTGGAGTACAAAATTAAACTTAAAAAATTACATTAACATCAAAAATACATAGGAATGGGGCTTCCCTGGTGGCGCAGTGGTTGCGCGTCCGCCTGCCGATGCAGGGGAA
>NC_041233.1:38732323-38781590 GCF_002837175.3 Physeter macrocephalus
AAAAAAAAAAAAAAAAAAAAAAAAAAAAAAAAAAAAAAAAAATACATAGGAATGAATCTAACAAAGACTGCAGCAGACTTCTACACGAAAACTAAAAATTTACTAAAGAAACGAAAGAAGACCTAAATGAATGAAAGAATATATCATGTATTGTTAAGTCAATATTTCAAGTTGTAAGTTCCCTCCAAAATTGTATAGCTTATATACATATACACATACATACAATATATATACATATATGGTTGTACATATACATCTATGATTTACAATCATATACATATATGATTGTAAATTCATACAGAAATGCTAAGAATCTGGAATACTCACAACAATCTTAAAGAAGACAAGTAAAATTGGAGAACTTATACTATCAGATATCTTCAATCAATCAATTAATGGTGCAAAAAAAGACAAATTGAAGAGTAAAATGTAACAAAGAGTGCAAAATCAAACTCATGTATTGATGACAAAAGTGGTAGTGCAATTCATTGGAGGAAACAATGACCTTTTCATTACAAGGTGCTGGGTCAATAGGATATCTATAGCCAAAAAAATAATGGAACAAGACCACTCTTTCACCAAGCATAAATGTAAATTCCAGATAGATTTTGGATCTAAATGTGACGTGTAAAACAATAAAGCTTTTTGAGAACATAATAATATGTATTTGAGAACTTGGGGTAAAGAAAGTTACTGGTTTTTTTTTCTAAAAAGGACACAAACACCATTGAGCATGAAAGAAAAGAAATGATAAATCAATCTATATTAAAATTTAAGAAATTTTGTTCACTAAAAGTCAACTTTCAGAGTAGGATGTGATTATTTGTAACACATATATCCAACAAGGAACTGCATCCAAAATACATTTTTAAAAATCCTATAAATTAATAACAAACAACGTACATTTTTCTTATAATGATCAAATGCTGGCACTTAGATATCCACTTGGCTCACATATTGATTCTTTTACTTGAACCTCAGCTGCACAGAAATGGATAATCCCTGGTTCCTAATGTATTATCATTGATTAATTCATGACTTTCCTTTATTCAGTTAATTCTTAAATTATGTTATAATGCAATACACCCATGAACTACCCAGCCTTTAAAAAGAACAAAAACTTTGAATTTAACCTACATCTAGCCATATTTTCTTCCCTTTCCCCAACTCCCTGTTTCTTCCAACCCAAGCTAACCACCATCCTGAATACCATGTCCTTCTTGCCTAATTTCCTGTTTATTTAGTTTTGTTACATCATTACCTATTCCAAAAGATGAATGTATAGTGTTGTTTTAATTACCTATAACTTTATAAGAAGAATATCATTCTGTAAGTAATTTTGGAGCATTTTTATCATTTAATATTATATTCTTTACTTCATCCAAACTTTTGTTTACACTGTTGTTTATCAATTTTGACTGCTATGTAATATTCCAAATTTTGTTCATCCTCTTTCCTACTCATGAGCATTATGTTGGTTCCAATTTCTATAATAAGTATTCTTGTATGTGTGAATTTCTCTTGGATCTCTGCCTATAGCTTTTGCTAGGTCACAATGTTTGTGAATAGTCATCTGTATATTTGGTCATGATTGTCAGTTTGTCGTGGAGTTTTTACAAATTATTTAACTTACCATATTTTATGAATTCTAACATGCACTTTTTTCCACATTTTAAATTCTCTGAAAGAGGAATGGTGTACAGTAAATGGTGTAGCATGGTTTTATTGTTGGCATTTTTTTCTTTCTAAATTATACATAAAATAGTGACTTGCCTTAAAACCAACGAGTGTCTTAAATTTGATAAATATGATAATTTTCACTGAAACAACTCTTTTTACACATGTACTTTATCACCCCATACTTCATCAATTTGTAAAATGTTAAAGTCTGTAATTAAAATAACATGTACAATGAACAAAAATAAGTGTAGGGGAAGGGACAACGGACTCTTGGAGAGCACAGAGTTGGTGGCAGGAGCACAGACAAGTAGTAAGGGGGAGTGCTGCCAGGCAGTACTTATGGGCACCAGCCAGGATGCACTATGCAGAGAACGGAGAGTGTCCACCTGTGAGTCAGTTAAATGGAGACTGGTGGGGAGAGCTTCCAGGAAAACACTACACTGGGGCTTCCCCCCAACACAAAGCTGTGAACTATCCCTTTTCACAAGTTGGCCTGAGGAATTAGCAGGCCAGATGGAGTGGCAGGCAGCTCTTTTTGCAAAGGGACTTCTGGTCCTCCCTGGACTGTTGCAGTGAGTTCAGATCAGTAACAAATCCTCTCCCCAGCAAAACACTTTCACTTCTTAGTTCATTCCTTCGAAAACCAAGAAGAGTAATACGATAACTTCAAAGAAAGAGATACTACTGGATCTTCAGCAAAAATTTATTTTTCTTCTTTAAAACAAGGTACTCAGAGGGGTTTTCATTGCCTTAGCTTCCCATTCTCAAATATCATGATCTTCAAAGAACTGGGGCAACTGGAGCAGGCTTCCAATTCTGTGTATCTGTGGTTCTGAGATGAGCATTTCAAACTTCCAATCTGAGGATTTGAACTTGTTTTGTGATTTCCAAATCAGAAAGGCAGCATCATGCTTAAGAATGTGCACGCAGGAATGAAAGAGACCCCATTCATATGGTTGGCACTACCACTTGCACACTGGTCCTGGCTGTCCTCACTTCGTGCCAACCTCACAGTATTGTTGCAAGGATTAATCACCATCATTCTGTCAAGGTGTTTTGCATTGTGCCTGCATGCAGTAAGCGCCTAATAAATGTCACCATCATTATCTTTATTCATTGTCTAAAGACAGCAGTGAGGTGGGGGCATTAGCCTCTCATACTCCAAGAAACAAATTTGCTTGTCACATTGATTAGGAGCAAAACAAGAAGGTCTGGGATACTGCCAACATTTTCCCTGCAGTTTTCAAGTTCTTTTTTCTAGGGCTAGAGGCAGAAAGAATAGGGGAAATGTCATTTGGCAAATAATCTTCCCTCCCCAAGTTTTGTTTTGTTATTATCTTCCTTCAGGCATTACATCAAAAAATGGGGAAAATTATTTTACAAAACTTCTTAGCTCAAAAAATGAAAACCACATTTCTCTGCCTGTGGCCTCTGACTTCTCCTAGCAGATGGCTTTGGCAGAACTCCCTGCCTCCACACCAGGATCAGTGCGCTCTCCTCCTTCCATTGATCACTGTGACACACCAGCAACACACCAGCAGTGCTGAGAGCCAAGGCTGAGCAGGGAGGCCAGGGCTAATGTGTAGACACAGATTCATTCAAGCTGGAATGAAATATTGCAGTCGCTGGCCATTTTCAAATATGTGTTCTGCAAATTTAAATCAGAGGATTCAAGAAAGGCCATTGAAATGAATCATGAGTCAGTTAAGATGTAATCACTTTGCAGTTTAAAAAAACACATATATTTTATTATTGAACCCTTACAATGACAATATAATGGACCATTATTATAGTACCTCACTTAACAAATGAAGGAATTGAGGCTTAGAAAATTTGAACGAGTTGCCCAAAAATACAGAGCAATCAAGGTGTAGGGCTACTACTTGAAACAACTGTTACACAGTGTCTGGGCTTCCAAGAGCTTGGGACTTGTGTTAGAAGGAATCTTAGTTATATCACTCCAAGTTCAACTCCCGACTACTTCGTTCTTAAAAATGCAGAGGATTAGTTATCCTATATGGAACTGCAAGGGAAGAAAGGAAGGAATGAAGGAAGGGAGGGAGGGAGGGAGGGAGGGAAGGAGGAAAAAGGGAAGGAAAAAAAGAGAAAAAGAAAAGAGAAGAAAATAAAAACAGTAGCACTGTGGCATCTGATGTCTCCACTAAAGAAACATCTGTGTATTCCCTTGAACCATGAGAAAGGATCCAGCTCTTTATCATAAATTATCTAGAAGACATAGCATAGGCTTTTCATAGTACAACACACAGAAAACCTTCACTAAAATCCTCTTTAGATACCTCTTCTTCTCCCTGAAGATTTAAATTCAGACAACTGCTAAACAACTCCCCTTCTTCTTTCCATAGAGTCCTGTGACAGCCACTTTACCCTCCCCTTTCTGTCCTGCAGTGGGTCCTCAGAAGTCTGGTCTCCCCACTGTGATTCTCCAGCCAGGAAATGGAGTGAACAAAATTCTCTATCATCTTATATGTAAAGCCCACTGCTCCCTTAAAAAGGGAGAATAAACAAGAGGAGCTTCATGAAAGAGTAAGTATAGTTGGTCTTGGTAAAAAAAAAAAAAAAAAAAAAAAAAATTATAAGTAGAATCTAGGAAAGGAGATAAGGCACCAGAAAAGACTGGGGCTGCAGGAGGACTTTTAGTCCCTAACTGAGATAAATGAGCTGAGATGAGGAACACAGAAGGGCTGATCGTGGATGTGTCCAGGAAGACATAAAATCATCTAGGAAGATGCATGGGAGGGAGTGGGAAAGGGAGGTTCCCTCCACCACCTACTTCTATATCTTCTATTTACTCTAATCAGTGGATGGACGTTATGTCATGTTTGGTAAATGTATTTAAAGTTTAAAGAACATGGTACTAGATATGTGAGCACCCTGGAATGAGCCTTTCTGGGGAGCATGGGGACCACAGGCTTTGGGGGGCTTATTGGGGGACCATGGCAATTGGGAAACTCGGTAACACCCAGTATTCGGACGCCAAGTCAGAGGCCCGCCCCATCGTACCACGCTGTCTCTCACTTTAGCTGGGTGATTGTAACATCTCAATTGTTGATGACGTGAAAAACTCAAGGAGGTAAGCCACATACTTGTGGGTTCTTAAACATTTTGATAGTTTGGCTATTGTACAGGCGTTTATCAAACCCAGATCTACAGGCACACATGCAAATAAATAGCTCTGAAAAGAATTTTTCTGAGCATCAAAAGATATTTCGTTTAGCACCTCCTTCCCCTTCATATCCTGGTAGAGGGAGAGGGAGGAGGACAGGTGATTAGCTTTTCCCTGGTTCATCGAAGGTAATAACTCAGTGCCATTGGGCTCGTGTGCTGGGCGGTGGTATCCCTGCCCTCTGAGTCACTCCGATTACATGATTTTGGAGAGTTTAGCACAGGAGAATCCCTGGTGCCTTCAGTGGTTTCCATGGGAATTCAATAGGTTTTCCACTTCTTGGTTTGATGAATTAGGTGTGGTGAAGTTCTATATTATAGCATAGCCCCTCCATTTGCCAGATTTGGAACATTCATTGAGGGGGTAAGACTTGATGGATACTTACTGAATGACTGACAGAGTGAATCGTGGATGAATGAGTGAATGGACTAATGTAGGAGGACCTGGGTTCCATTATGATTTCTGCAATGAGATGTTGATTGTGGTTGCAAACCTCACAGGTCCCCAAGGAGGAGTACGATCACTTCAGAGCCTTTGCAAGGTGAGCTTGGCCCAGGGTCCTTGGCTAGAAGCTATAAATGAACTTCCCACCAGCCGTGATGGTGCTTCTCCTTCCAGTTGAGGCCACAGCACAATATGGCTGATAGGGGAGGGGCAGGATAAGCTGCGGGCATGACCCACCTGGAGAAACTTGGTGGAGACCTTCTGTCCAGAGCCACAGCTTGCTGGAAAGGGCTACACGGAGGAGCACGTCTTCCTGTGAATGGAAGGGTTTGGCCCTACCACTGGGATCCTGCCGTGCATTCAAGGGTTTAGCAACAAATACTCCTGAACAGCTGGAGCTGTTCGAGATTTTCTGAGTCTGTCTGTGACCAAATTGCGAATCTGACACTTGGATTTGTTAAGGAATAACATATGCCTTTTAAATAATTAATAAAGAATATTATCTTAGAAAAATCCACCCCTATTAAATAAAAGGCCCAGCTGACAACAGCTGAAACGACTTGAATAACCATTTTGAATATTCATTTCTTTCCCCTGTTGATCTGGTACATTACAACTCTCACTAAAGTTCTTTATGTGCACAGATCTCTCTCTGAGCTCTTTATTTTTTCTCTTTGATGATATTTTGGGGTCAGTACCACACTGCCTTAATTATTACGAGATTAATATTGGGTTAGATGTTTCCTCTCTGTGCTCTTCTTTTGAAGTATCCTGTTTACTCTTGGAAATTTATTCTTCCAAACACATCTCCGGATCAGCTTATCAAGTTTTAAGGAAAACCCTGTTGGGGTTTGGATTGGAATTACACTGAATCAATAGATTGACTTTTAGACAATTGACATCTCAACGGTTTGTTTTGTTTCTATGATCACAGTATATTTCTCCATTTAGTTGGGCCATCTTTAACATCTCTTATGCCATTTAAATCTTCCTGTAGAAGCTCACATGCTTCTTGTTAGAATTATTCTTAAGTTCTGATACTCTCTACCATTTCCATGTCAGTGTCTTTTAAATTAGACTTTCTATTATTTGTTGGTGGTCAATAGATATTTAAAATTTAAATAGAAAATAATAAATAATGTAAATGAATAAATAAATTCTGTGTATCTTTTCTAATAATTTATCTATATGTTCTTTAGGTTTTTGCATATAAAGAATCACATCATCTGGAATTAATGACTGGTTTATTTTCTCCTTGCTAATCTGTCTGCACTGAATTGATCATTTTCCTGCCCTTATTGCACTGTTGTAGAAATCCAATACAATGCTGAGTAGAAGTAGGAATAATGGTAATATTTCTAATGTTTCTTCATTAGTACAGCATTTGCTGTAGTATTTTTACAGATACCTTTTATTAATTATAAAAGTGCCTTTATACTGGTAGTTTACTAAAAGTTTATAATCATGAACATATATTGAATGTTATCTCAGGGTTTTTCTCAATCTATTGAAATAATTATATATTTTAAAAAGCTATTAATATGGTAAACAAGGTATTTTATACACAAGTCGTTTAAAGCCAGGTTTATTATGGTTGGTTGTCTTTTTATATGGTGTGATTCAATTTGCTAATATTTTATTTAAAGTTCTTTAATCTATACTAATGTTAAATGGTAAAGCAATGTTATATATTTATTTCTTCAAAATGTCAGTGTTTGGTTTTAAAATGAGCTGATATGGATATTTTTTCTTCCCACTTGTTGGAATAGTGATAAAAGATGGAGATGATTTGTACCTGAAAAACTTGGTAGATCTTACTGGTAAAACTATTTAAGCTTATGTTTTTTTTCTTCTTCAGAAGATTTATAACTGTTGTTCAATTTTGTTATTCTTTATTTCTCCTAGTGACCATTTTGCTGTTATTTTTTTAATGATTTTTTTCATTTTTCTCTGTTTTTAAACCTGTTGGCATCTGTCATATTTTCAATCTCTGTTTAAAATGATTTATATCTTCTTTTATGTTCAAAATATTATTTATTTTAGTTTTCTTTTTTTCCCTTAATCTCACTAGAGATATTTGTTTATTTTTCAGTTTTTTTGTTTGTTTGTTTCTTTGCTTGGTTTCACCTAAGAAACAACTCTTGGCTACATTCATCTTCTCTATGGTACTTTTTTTTGAGATCATTCTGTTGTCCTTTTCCTAATTTTGTAATATTCAGCCTTCAATTTTTAGTCTTTCTCTTTTTCTTTTATAAGTATTAAAGGGTACAAATTTTCTTCATAGCACTACTCTAAATGTTCATGGTATTATTATTATTATTATTGTCTAATTCTATGGATTTTAAATTTCCATTATAATTTATTACTTAAGTCATAAGCTATTAGTAGTGTTTTTTAAATTCCCAAATATGCGAGTCTTTAAGTTTAGATAAGTTTAGATATTTGCTCAACTTAATTATTACAATGAACAAATACAAACTGTATAATACATATATCCTGAAATTTATTGATACTCTCTTTATGACCTAGTGCCTGATCAAATTCTGTAATGTTCCTTGTGTGCTTGAGAATAATCTATATCCTCTAAGTGTTGGATACAAATTTAATTGAGTTTTTACATTTCCAATATCCTTGCTAATTTTTGTCTTCCTGACATCTCTATAATCAAGAGAAGTATTTTCCAGTTCCTAATACATTGATGATTTTCAGATCTCCCTGGAATTCTACCAAACTGGCTTTGCATATTTTGAGAGTATTATACTAGGTGTAGACACCTTTAAAAAATTCTTATATCAACTTGACTCTTGAATATTTTATCACCGTGTAGTGACTCTCTGGATGCCTAATAATTATTTATTACCTAAAGCCCACTTTTTGCAGCAGCTTTCTTTTGGTTAGAATTTTCCTGACATACCTCTTACATCCATTGGACAGAGTCCAGAAAATGGATGTCTAACCCAGAAAGTAAAAATTTACTTAGGTGCTTCTGAGGATAGAATTTTAATACAAAGAACTGGCTACAAATATGGTGGAGGAAATAGAGTAGCCAAAGGAGAAAAGTGAGTTAACCCAAATATTAGCAACTGCATGAGGCCATTTCCAGTCATAAAGCTGGAGAAGCAAATGCAAAATGGGCAGAGCCCATAGTGTTGTGTTGCTGGCACCAATGCTGTGGGAACCAGTGTGCGCAGGAAGCAGGCGTCGTCTGCACTCCCTGACTCTTGCTGCTGTCGCCAGTGCTGGTGCATTGTTTCTGTGATTTCCTTTTTATATAGTTTTATTCCATCCTCTGCATTCCTTAAAATTATATTTTGTATTTAATTTTTTTCATTTTATTAAAAGGCATGATGCTGTATATAATCTCCCCAGGTTTATTTTCACATTTAATTGTCTATAGCTAAAGTTTATTTATATTGTAGCATGTCTCTTTAGTTTGTTTACGTTTCATTGTGTAAACACACCAGCACTTATTCATGTACTCTCCTATTGATAAGCATGTGGATTGTTTTCAGAATTTCTGTGAGTAGTACTGCTATGAATGTCTTGTGTGAAAGTTTTGTTTAAGAATATATAAACAAGTAAAATTGTGGATATAAAGTAGATGAATATTCAACTTTATTGGTTAATGAGGAATTGTTTCCAAAGTGATTTCACCAGTTTACAAGCCATCATGATTGCATAGGTAGATGGTTAGACAGATAGATAAGATAGATACTATTTGACAGTGCTCTAAATATTATTAATAACGTAAAACCATAAGTTTTAAAACACAAAGAGTAGGTGCTTATAGCCTTGCCTAAGATCGCAACCACACTTGCTGCATAGGAAATTTTGGCCCTTCCTTCTCCAAAGGGAGAGTGAAAATTCTGAAGCTGGAACAATTGCTTTTATGTGGTAGGACATTCAGGTCAACTGCTTAATGATTCTTTTAAAAAATTATGTTTATTAAGGTATAACTTACGTACACTAAAAATCAGTCTTTTTAGGTATAGTTCTATGAGTTTTGACAAATATTTACAGTTGAGTAATCACTACCACAAAGTATAGAACAGTTCATCATTCCAAAAAGTTTCCTTGTGCCTCTTTGTAATTAACCCCACCCCCCGTCCATAGCCCCTGGCAACCATTAATCTGATTTTAATCCCTATAGCTTTAACTTTTCCAGAAAGACAGAAAGAAATCATGTAGCATAAAGCCTTTGTATCTAGCTTCTTCCAGTTTTTACTCAACATAATGTTTTTGAGACACATCTATGTTGTTGTATGTATCAATAGTTCATTTTACTGCTGAGAAATATTCTGTATATGAATGAACCACAACTCATTTTTCCATTCACCTGTAGAAAGACATTAGCGTGTTGTTTACAGTTTTTAGTGATTGTGAATTAAGCTGCAATGAATGTTTGCATACAGGTCTTTGAGTGAGATTTGTTTTCATTTATCTTGGGTAAATGTCAAAGTGTGGAATTGCTGGATTTTATGGTAAATCTCTATTTAACTTTATAAAAAACTTCCAAACTGTTTTCTAATATAATTTTATAATTTTGTACTCTATCCAAAATACATGAACATTCCAGTTGTTCTGTATCTTTTCTGTCAGTCTTTCTAATTTTAGTTACTCAGGTAGGTATGTAAAGATATCTTATTATGGTTTCATTTGGCATTTCCCTAATGTCTAATGATGTTGAGCATCTCATCAGATGCTTATTTGCCATGTATATCTCTTCTTTAGAGAAGTGTTTGTATAAATCTCTTCATTTTTTAATTGAACTCTTTGTCTTCTTACTGAATTTTAAGAGTTTTTTTTTTTTTGTACAGTCTAGCTACAAGTCCTTTATCATGTTTGCTTTGCAAATATTTTCTGCTAGTCTGTGGCTTGTCTTTTCATTTTCTTAACAATGTTTTTTAATGAGCCAAGTTGGAAGATACATTACCTAGTTTCAAGACTTACTGTAAAGCTCAAGTAATCGAGACAATGTAGAATTGGTATAAGATGAACACATAGATTGATAAAACAGGATAGAGTGTCAATTGATTTTCAACCAAAAATTCAGAGTAATTAATTGAGAAATGATAGTATTTTCAACAAATGATGCTAGAATAAAAGGCCAACTTTGTGAAAAAAACAAATGAAACAAAACAAAGCCTTTAATTCATCCCTTGCACCACAATAGAAATCAATTTGAAATGGACCATAGACCTAAAGATAAGACCTAAAACGCACAAGTCTAGAAATAAAACATAGAACATTTTTGTTATTTTGAGTTAGGCAAAGATTCCTTAGATAGAACACAGAAGTACAAACTATAAAATAAAAAATAAATTGGGCTTAAAATTCAAATTTTCCATTCAATGACTTTAACCTTCAAAGTACCATATGAAATAGAGAGGATAAATATTATCATCTCTTTTTTACAGGTGAAGAAATTGAAATACAGAGAAGTTTAGATCACAAAGCTGGGAAGTGGTAAAGAAAGTGATCAGATATGGTTGTTGGCTCCATGGGCAAGCTTTTGCCTCTCCATAAAGGCAGAAATCTACCTACCTGTATTCAGTCCAAATGCAAACATAAGTGAATTTTATTAACTGTGCCACGACTCTGTCAAAGATAATTGAAAACTGGATTTGTGTTTATACATATAGGATCCTTATCTATTGTGTATATATTGACAGATATCTGTGCAGCTATTTAATCTCACGGGCTTTTGGCTTGACTGATGTGAGGTCACCCCAAAATGGACTTTTCCCAACGAATCTCCAAATTGATCTGATAGGAAACAGCAATTGCCAACTAATCTGTGGCTTCCAGGGAGTACAAAACCTGACATCAGCAAGGGCTTGGCATTGCCGACTTTGCCATAGGGCTTTGGTGACCACACTGACAAGAACTCAACACCCACAATTCACCCAAGTTGTATGCTCTCAGATATCGATATGCAAGATGACTTATGTTACATGGACCTACATCCCCTATGGCTTTCTCTCTTCCCTGATACCTGGTGTTCTGCTTGATTCTGAAAGCAGTATCTGACAAAATTCCACCAACAGAGATCACCACGAAGTGGACTGGAAACATGCCAAAGCTCAATATGGAGGCTTTTTATCAAATTGTCCACTGAAAACTGAGGTGGCAGGGCAGGGGCAGGGTGGTGGTATGCTGAATCCAGCATGGAAGCTCTCAGGGAGTTGAGAACAAGGGTAGAAGTCAACACAAGAAATCATCTGTCATTTGCAAGAAGATTGGATCTCTTCCATGCATTTTTTTCCTTTTTCTTTTTATTTCTTTTTTAAAAAACAATAGATTTACGTTTTTTGAAGTGGAATACTCAATGTAGACTTAGAGTCAAATAGTTGATGGCTGATGAAAAAAAAAGCTTACCTTTCTCTAATGCAAATACATATCAAGCAATTACTCTTTCTTACCATTCCAGGCCAAAATTTCTGTTTAAGTTCTATGATTAAAAAAGAAAGTATTATATACAGTCTACCAAGGGATAGATTCCTGAGTTTAGTTGTCATATTAAAGTAACAGTGATTAAAACAGCCTTTCAATTCTAAATTCTATTTGGTACTGTGTCCAACACAAAAGTATCTTCTCTATTGCAAAAATCAAATCAAATCAACCAAACAAGAGCACTTATCTTCAACATGGTTTGGTTTGAATCAGGCATCTGCCCCTGGATCAGTTGGGTAGAGGAGAAGAGCTGGATCACATTCACAGGACAAGGTCCCAGTGTGTCATGATGCTCTTTAGACAAGGAGAACTCATTGCCTTCCGAGCTGTCACTTTGTTAGTTATTTACTATGTCTCATTGTCCACCCCTAACCTGTACCTTCAGCTTCTACTACACTAAACTTCCTTTGAATCCTGGCTATGTCTTATTCTTTTGCATCATCAATCTCTTGAATATACTCTTTACCCTAAATGAATCTGCCTGGGAGACACTAATTCCTCTTTTTAGAGATAGCTTAACCATCATCTTCTCTAAAAAGACTTCCCAGATTCTCTCCATCATACTGTCATCTGGGACTGAACCAAGTTCTTCTCCCTGAGCATCCTGAGTGGCATTTGCTTGCTTTTCTTGTGGTGTTGCATTACACAGTATTGCAGTAGCTGGGCCTCTGCTCTGTTCATTCATGCCTTTCCAACTCCTTGGAAATCACTAGGCAAAAGCGAATTTTTTTTTTTAGAGTGAATAATGAAATCAATCGACCAATTAATTACTTATTTTAAGCTTGGTATCAAAGTTTACTTGTTTCTTGTTTATGCCCCAATCCTAGTACTCTAAGTGGAATTTGTGTTACTTTGTAATTTACATGATTTTTCTTTCAATCGACACAATGTGACACAAATGTTGCTAGGTACTGAAAGTACTTAAGTAAGGACAAAATTAAAATCAGAAATATTTTCAAAGAAAGAGGTCATTTTAATAGCCCAAACTTTTATAGAGCATTCTACATCCCAGGAATTGTCCTAAGAATACTACCTGTATTAAATCATTAAATCCTTATACGAACCCTATGGTGTGGGGCTATTATTATCTCAACTTTACAGATGAGGAATCTGAGCTACAGAGAAGTAACTTGCTAGGAAGTGGTGGCATTAGGATCAGATGTGCACAATCTTGTTTCTGGTGCTGTGCTCTTAACCAAGAAGGTTGTCAGCCTCTGTCAGAGATATCAAGAGCCTCAGGTAACATAGTTTATGTGTTTAAGCATTGCACTTAGCTCATATTTCTTAGAATCCCCATGGAATAAAGTCAAACATATAAAGGAAGGATCGGGGCTGGATTCCTGGGCGTATAACCTGTGCAGTTGTACAAGGCTCTGAGCTCAGGAATTGGAATGCTCTGCTGTTGCCATCTTGAAATTTTGAATAATTTTTTAACGAAGGGGTCTTGTGTTTTTATTTTGCACTAGACCCTGCAAATTAAGTTGGAAATGTTAAAAAATTTCCAAAGAAGCACTTGTGAAATATATGGGTATTTATTTAATGAATTGTGTGTAATAATGACTAAGCATTTTTTCCAGAGAATGAAAAAGTGAACTTTTTCAAACATTTTTAATCATTTTAGATATCCAAATTGTAATACTGGATAAGATAATCAAGATAATTCCCTTTCGAATGCAAGCATCCCTTGGGACTAATTTCCTAAAAATATGTTTTCCAGAAGATGTCTAAAAGAATAATCAGCCTTTCCTTTTCTGGCCATACTGTTAGAGGGCAGAGGGGAGAGATACAGGGTCCAGGCAGTGCAAATGAGCAGCACTGGGGTAGATGTGGGAAAGCATGAGAGATAAGGCTGAAAAGGAAAGCCAAACAGACAGTGAGGGGAGCTTGGGTTGATGAGGTCCTTGGAAGGGGTATTGGAGAAAACGACTGGGGATTCCTAAAGACACTGTAGTGAAAAATAAGCTGCATCTATGACTCACTGGCTATGAGCCAGAGGGAGAGTTGGATAACTGGGATCTCGGACCGAAGCAACGTGGAAATGTGACGGTACCTTGAAAAGTGATGGAATAATTCTATTATAGTCAACCTTGTATGTCTTTCCTCTTTTGTCAAATTGTAAGTCCCCTGAAGGCAGGTTCTGTTTCGTCTGTGCAGTTCCCACATGCTTAACACGGTGCACCAAACAGAGTATAAATGAATCATGCCTTGTCATAGTTCACAAAGTGTGGTGATGGCCTCTTCAGTTAGGCTGTGAACAACTATGATCAATGACATCAGTGAGGCTTGAGAAACATTGTGTGGATACAATGGTATGGACCATATGGATAAATCAAAACTATGTTGGAGACTCTTTCATCTCATGCAAATCCTGTTTATTTCATTGCATAAAGGTCTTTTACTACTGAATAAGAAACACTTCAAATGTAAATAGGCTGACGGAGGTATCCGAAAAGGTAAGACACAGGAAAAGACTAAACTTTTCAAAGAATTATTGAATCACTGCTCCTTCATTTCCCTCTGGTGCTGTTCTTACAAATCCAGAGTAGAGATTTTACCCACCACAATGAATTTCTCATGGTTTGATGCTATTTACGGCAATGTTTTGGAACACCAAATATACATAAATTAATCGTAATCCTAATTCCACAGCATGTATGCCAGTTACTAAGACATTGTCTCTCTGTTCTGAACCTACCTTCCTATGCTTGGCTTTGTGATGATGAGGCTGGATTCTGAAACTCCATTTCTTTGGGTCAGCCGCTCCCTGTTAAACTCTGCCACTAGATGGAGCTAGAGGAAGACCCCCAAGGCTAGAAGAGAAGGGACTTTTTCCTTTCTGTTTCCTTTCCTTTAAAGGTCACCCCAGCCTCACTTCTGGTGAAGAGCAACAATATATTCCAAATTAAAAATTTGAAGGACACATATGGAACGCTGTACCCAGTAATTATAGAACAAACATTCTGCTCAAGACACATGGTTTGTATATGTATATATATATATATATATATATTTTTTTTTTTTTTAATTGACCAAGTATCAAGCTTTAGAGCAAGTTCCAACAAATTCCAAAGAATCTGTGACATGCAGAAAAAATTTTCCTCACCATGATGTAAGGTAACTAAAACCAGCTTCATATATTTTGGAATAATAATAATAAAGAAACCACCCAAATTAAAACAAAAAACAAATAAACAAACAAAAACCACTCCTCTGACTACCTCATGCACCAAAGGAGACATGGAAAAATTTTTTTAAATGCTTAAAATTTAGTAAAAATGAAAATACAACCTATCTAAACTTACAGTATTTAGCTAAAACATTGCATTTTAATTTATATTAGAAAGGGAAAAAAGCTTACATTATTGAGCTAAGTTAAAAGAAAAAGAAGTTAGCACAAGATTAGCAGAATAAACCAAAAGATGACAGAAGAAAGGAAATAATAAAGTAAGAGCAGATATTAATGACAGAGAAAGCAAATATACAATAGAGATCATTAGTCAGGTCAAAGTTGTTTTTTCTTGAAAGAAACCAATGAAATGAGCAAACTTCTGGTGTGACTGATTAATATGACATAAGGAAGAGAGAATGAAAAGACACAAATGAAAACTATTTAGAATAAAAAGAGGGACATTAGAAATTGAAAAGATAAGACACTGTTATGTACTTCATGTCTTTTTTTAGTGTAAACATCTTAACTTGCCATCAGTGGAGTCCCCTATCACTCAATCTACTTCACTTAATATGTAATTTTTGAACACCTCCTCTCTCCAAGGCACTCGTCTATACTCCGGGGATTCAGTGGTAAAAAAGTCAGATAAGTCCCTCTTCTTAATGGACTGTATATGTCAATAGCAGGGGGAGACAGAGAAGTAAGATTCTTTTGGAAAGTGGTGGGACTGTGACAACATCAAACAGAGTGATGGCATTGTAGGCGTGGTAGACCAGCTTCAAACTGGGTAGTCAGCAAAGCCCCTTACTGATGGAGATGTGTGCTAGGGTATAATGGGTGAAAACAAGCCAGCTGTGAAAATATCTGAGGGAAGAATATTCCACACCAGTGCTGTCCAACAGAACGTTCTGATGATGGAAATAATCTATATCTGTGCTGTCCAATATGGTAGCCATGAACCACCTGTGGCTGTTGAGTGTGACTAAAGAGCTGAATATTTAAGTTAATTTAAAATTTAATTAATTTTAATTAAAATAGTCATGTGTATGCCAATAAGTACAAAAACATCTAAATTTAAAAAATCAAATTCATAGAGAAACATGTTTACTAAGCCACTCATGAATATAATAAAAAGGTTTAAATTAAATGTTTACTTAAAAATCTTCTCATGAAGAAAAGAGGAAAGTAAATTTTAATTCCAATCTGACACAAAATGTTCCAGAAAAGTAAATAAAGAGGAAATACTTCTCAAATTTCCTTGATAACAAAGCTGGACACACGAACCATATAAGGTGAAGGGATTTTACAGACCAATTTCCCTTGTGAACATAAAAACAAAAGTCTTAGATATAATATTAGCAAAATATATCTGGTTTTATATATTTGACTTTGATAGCATCAGGCAAATATTTTGCATAATTATAAAAAAGAATTATATTTGGCCAAAGTCATGAACATAATATGATTTGAATTTTCCAATTAATGCTGTGTGGAGAATAGTTTTGAAGGAACCAGAATGAAATCAGAGGAGCTGATGAAAGACAGCAGTGAAACTGAGTTCCTGTCTGGATATGCTGTGTTTGAGGGACCTGAGAGACACCACTTGGGAGAAGTCATATGAGCAGGAGGTACTGAGTCAGGTCTGAGTGCGGGCACAGTCCCATGGAGATCTACACTGGATGCGGTGGGTCTGTGGGAGAGGAGCTGCAGGAAAATGCTGCCTCCCTGCTGTGGGTTATGTCCAGTGCTCTTCCAGAACCCAGGACTGAGAGACCAGGAGGGTGGAAGAAACACAGTAATTACGGCAACACAAAGTCCTACATGCCTTTCTCAACTTTGGCAGATCTGGTGGAAGGCATTTCCGGCTTGTCACAGTTTATATTTTCTTTCTCTCCCCAGCAGAACATAGTTAGGAAAAAGCACCACATGTTAGAACTGGATGTAAATCAGAAGGAAGGTGGTTCACAGGAGATTTAGGTCCAAATAATAGGTCAGACCTTTTCAAGCTCCATAAAAAAGAGTCATAAAGATCAGTATCTAAAAAAACCTGAATTCCATTATCCACTGAAGGAAATTTGAAATCACCCAGGGCCCCTGTATGCTTCATTTTATTGGGGGACAGGTGGGAAGAGAAGTGGATCATATCTCATTCCTTCAGTAGGTTTTAGAATCCAAGAATCATAGGATCTCATAGCTAAAGGGTATGTTTGAGGTCAATTTACCTGACCTCCCTTCAAAAACTTGAAATAAATCTTCACCAGCAACACTGCAAGAAAGAATTCCTTCATTGCCCCTAGGACAAGCTAATGTTCTGGGACCACTTTGGAGACATGGAAGAAGCGGAATGGTCCCTCAGAGTAGCAGGTGGGAATAATGCACTGCATGCATGCCAATGAGGAAAAAATGATCTCAGCAATAATGCCCTTCCAGTGTAAGCTGGGTTACATGTGGGTTTGGCAAAGAAAATAAATGACTGCAAATTAATAAAAAGGAGTCTAAAGCAGAAAAACAGAAATTGATGGGTGGTTATCATCATACTTTCCCCCTTCTATCTACATCAGTAAGAGGAACCTCTGCAGATAGCACATCATATACATTAACAAAAACCTATTGTTGAATACTTGCACATTTAATCCTCTACAAATCATCATTAAACCCATATTGCGTCTGATACCCAGAAGAGGTAAATGACTTGCCCAAGTTCACACCTTTAGTAGGCAGGAGAGTGTAGAGGCCAAACACAGTGTTCATTGTGGCATATTTTCTTCCAGAAGAGGCACCCACTTATTATTGAGAACGCATTTTAAATTTATTTTTATTGTGGTAAAATATATATAACCTAAAATTTGCCATTTTCACCACTTTTAATTATATAATTCAGAGGCTTTAATTACATTCACAGTGTTTTACAACTAGCACCACTACATATTCCCCCAATTGTTTACCACCCCAAACCCAAAAGTCTGTAACTATTAAGCAGTAATTCCCCCCTCCCCTCCTCTACTCAGCCCGTGATAACCTCTAATCTACTTTCTGTCTGTATAAATTTGCTTATTTCACATGGAGGGAATCATACAATATTTGTCCTTTAAATCTGGCTTATTTCAATTGGCATCACGTTTCAAAGTTCATCCATATCACATATATCAGAACTTCATTCAGTTTTATGACTGAATAATATTCCATTGCACATATATATCACATTATATTTATTGATTTATCTCTTAATGGCCACTTGGGTTGCTTCCACCTTTTGGATATTGCAAATAATGCTATAGTAAATATTGGTGTACAAGCGTCTGTTTGAGTCCTGTTTCAGTTCTTTTGGGTATATTCCTAGAAGTGAATTTGCTTGTTCATAGAGAAATTCTGTTTATTTTTTGAAGAACCACTAAACTGTTTCCCATGGTGGTTACACCATTTTACAGTCCCACCAGCAGTGTATAGGTGTTACAATTTCTCCAAATCCACTTGTTATTTTCTGGGCTTTTTAAAAATAGCCATTTTACTAGGTGTGATGAGGCATTTCATTGTGGTTTTGATTTGCACTTCCCTAGACAAATGGCACTGAGTATCTTTTCATGTGCTTGTTGGCCATTTGTATATCTTCTTTGGATAAATATCTATTAATGTCACCTGCCCATTTTAAAATTGTTTATTTTTCTATTTGTTGTTGAGTTGTAGGAGTTCTTCAGATATTTTGGATATTAACCACTTATCAGAGGTATGATTATAAATATTTTTCCTATTCCATGAGTTTCCTTTTCACTCTGTTGATAGTGTCCCTTGATGCACAAAAGTTTTTAATTTTGAGGAAGTCCAGCTTATCTAATTTTTCTTTTGTTGCCTGTGTTTTTGTTGTCATATCCAATAAATCATTGCTAAATCCAACTTCATAAATTGTTTTCCCTATGTTCTCTAAGAGTGTTACTGTTTTAGCTCTTATGTTTAGATCTTTGATCCATTTTGAGTTAATTGTTTATATTGTATAAGGTAAGAATCCAACTCTATTTTTGTATATGTATATATTCAGTTTTCCCAGCACCACTGGTTGAAAAGACTGTCCTTTCTCCATTGTATGGGCTTGGCATCCTTGCTGAAAAGTATTTGACCATGTGTGTAAGGATTTATTTCTATGCTATCTAATCTATTCTATTGGTTTATATATCTGTCTTTATGCCATTACCACACTGTTTTGATTACCCTAACTTTGTACTACATTTGGAAATTAGGAAGTGTGAGACCTCCAAATTTGTTCTTCTTTTTCAAGATTGTGCTGGCTAGTCAGGGTCCCTTGAGATTTCATATGAATTATAGTATGAATTTTTCTATTTAAGTAAAAAATATCATTGGTGTTTTGATGGAGATTGCATTGAATCTGTAGATCACTTTGTGTATCATTGATATCTTAATAATGCCAGGTTTTCCAATCCATGAACATAGGATATCTTTCTATTTATTTGTGTCATAGATAATTATCCACAGAATAATATTAACAGTGAGGATGAATATTAATGAGAAAAAAATCACAGAATTACAAGATGACCCAGTGGCACAACTAGGAATAAATTATGAAAAATGAGATAGTCACACTTCATAAGAGAATAAATAGGAATTCCTGGAAAAGATCTGTGTATACTCACAAAAGTTACTTTTTAAATAATTAATAAAACTGACAGCCTCTCAAAAATGAAAGATTAAATATAGTGTGTACAAATATTTTATTTGTAATAGATTTTTCCTGAATTTGTATGTAAAAACTATGATTTTAACCTTTTATTTCTTCATCTATACAGTAGGGGAGTGTTGGAAAAAGCTAATTATACCAGATAATCTCTTTCTTCCTTTTCTCTCTAATAAGTTAATTATTCTACTTCCTTCCAACTCTAAACTCCACTTCCAACCATTCCCTGCCATTTTTTTCCAAAGAAGCTTTAAATTTCCAAATTCAGGTACACAGGGATGAGGAGATCTTAACAATTTGTTGCCAATTTCCGAGATAAAAAGAATAAGTTATGTCCTAATTATCATCTCTCATTCTTCCCACATTTCTAATGACCAACCTTTCCTCCTCGGACAGTATCTGAGGGCACCTCTCTTTAACACACTTTTCTAGAGGGACCTGGTGTCTTTCCACGGTCAACTGAGGACAAAACTTAACCAGGCAATGGAGTATATGACTCAATGCAGATGGAGGCAAGGCTGACAGTTCAGGACCAGTCCACTGTCACTGAGTCACAGATGGCCAGCACTGAAGGAAAGGATCAGCTGTGTTATGAGGTGAGTAGAAACAAGTAAGCATCCCAACACATCCATCCATGGTGCATGTGCACATCTGGTACTGATTCCCTCATTTCCCTTTCCAGGGAGAGGTGTGTGTGTGTGTGTGTGTGTGTGGTGTGTGTGTGTGTGTGTGTGTGTGTGTGTGTGTGTGTGTGTGTGTGTAAGAGCAATCTAACCAGGTGAGAACTTCCAGCAAGCAGACCACAGAGGAGCGATGTGGGGTAACAGGGACAGGCATAGTGGTGCAAGTTAAACGGAGGCTGCTAGTAAAAATGCTCTCCCACGACCGCTGCTGGAGGAGGAGGGCAGCTCATGCCTTTTCTTTTTACCTTTCACAAGCAATAAGTGTTTACTTTTTAAAAGAGTTTGAGGGGTTGAACTTCCAGCCCTAATTTGTGCAGATAGGTGAATTTGCCTCAATTTAGAGCTCAATTACCCCCTCTTGAGATTCTCAAATTTTGCCTCTTCCTCATGTTCCTTTTTGAGGACCTAATATCTATAGTATTTCATCTCTGATTTGTTCTTGGCCAAGCCTCATTCCCCTCTTGCCATGTGCTTCTTGAGTCTGTATACACGGTCACCTCCTTCACTCCCCGTCTTCTCCCCTTCTCACCCTTTGTCCCACCCCTCCCCCAGGTCCCCCTAACTATTGGCTAGTCCACAGGTCACTATCCAGCATCTCCAGAGACTCCTGCTTGCTCTCCTCTCGCTCACCCTCACCGTTCTCATGGCTGTCTCAGGGTTTTGTGTTCAGGGGTCAGCTGAAGGTACACTTTGGACTTAAGGGAGAGGAGGATGCTGTGTCATTGGCTGTGGTTCAGTTTTTCAGACAATCCTGTGTGGGAGTTTATCGGCTTACATGTTACTAACTGTACAGATTTGAGTGTGTATTGCCCTCTAGAATTTCTCAGAGAAGCATTGTTGTGCTTTGGGACAGCATCTGAGCATTCCTGGGTTTCGTTATAAGAAAATAGTAAATATCAAAATCATCAAAATATCACCTGATTCCTAACGGGAATAGCATCTGTTTGAAGGAGGTCATCTTTTATTGAGTGTGAAAGGAAGAAGCAAGGAAATGCTGGCACTGAGTAAAAGCAATGTTATCCCAGGCTGATCCTGTTTTTTCTACTCCATCTGTCAACGCTCACCATGAGTTCTATACCATTGCCTTTGAACTTTCCATACACCTATGGATCTTGGCCCTTACTAGATTATGAGCATAATATGTATCATTATTATATGAATAAGTATTATTCCTAATGTCAGAAAACATAGGACTGATTGATGACCTGGCCATGCAACATTCATGTTAACTGTGGACACGTCACTTCCAGTCTGTTGGCCTCATTTTCCACACCTGCAAAAATGTGAATATTAGATAGAGCCTGGGGGTTCCTGAGTGTTACTTTAATATGTATCTTTCTATGAATCAAAGTTCTAGGATGTAACCTAGAAAGCATCTTTTTCTTTTGAACATATTCCCATAGTTTGATGGTGCTGACACAAGATATGCCTGCTATTTTGCTAAGGAAATGAGAACTTTAAGCAAGTAACACATTCATAAAGCTGTACTGAAGATGCACTAAATAATAGTCCTGGGAAGAAGTAACCCATTATTCTCAGAGTTCCCAGGGCCCAAAGGAAGGGCACACAACCAACTGGTCCAGAGCCCCCCATCCATACACAGAAGCTCTGTCTTCACCCCACAAACAAAGCTGAAATGCCCCATAAAGATGGTCACCCAGGTACATCCAGCCTTGCATCTGGCTTCATGCCCAAGGAAAGTCAAAAAGAGGAAAATAGAGGTAAAGAGTAAGTAGTAAAAATATACATTTATAAATATTGTTTAAATGTTTGTGAAAATATTCAATATATTTTATAATCATTTAAATATATATATATATATATATATATATATCTGAATAAAATGAGAGAGTCAAATGGATCTCCATCCCTCCCTCTTTCCTTCCCTCAAGCCTTCTCTCCCTCTCTCCCTCCTTTCCTCTTTCTTTCTCTCCTAAGGTGAACCAAGATAGCACCCCCTTTAGCACATTTTCTAGTGAGCTTTGATGAGGTTTTCTTTACTGGGATATGGGTCAGGTGATGTTTGGATTGGGACCTGCAGTCCTCACCCCTAGGAGGTAAGGTAGGACCCTTGGCTCTCTGCTCTCACTCGTCACCCTCTAACACAGCCTCTGCAAGATCTGACCCATCTTCTAACCCACTGCGAAGTGACTATGTGGAATTCTCAGATAATTCTCAGTTAATAGTAAGTAACCCATTATTCCTCTGCGAAGTGACCATGAAACTAATCTTAACCCACCTTCTCACTTACCCTCCAATGCCTGTTCTGCAGTGGATTATAGGACAACATCCCTTGGATGACATTTTACCCTTCACACTCAACATGCCCAAACTGGCAGGAATCTATCTTCTTCCAGCTCTCCAACATCTATGAGATCTGGCTCTATCTTCCCTTAGCAACATCTCCCACATTTGGCCCTTATTCTTTATCCAGACCACCACATCCAGGGTCACATAATGGGGAAGGGATCTCAAGAGCTACTTGGCCTCATCCTCTGCTGTCATACCCCACAGGTGCTCTAGCAGCCCAAGGAGCAGGGAAGGTGTGCTCCACTGCTGAGAACTCAAGGTGCTATGTATTGGCTTGAGACACCACCAGCCTCTGTGGTTTTTACACATTCCGCCTTCTGAGCCTCATAGAACAAATAGGACCTCTCCTCCACATGACAGCCCTGACAAATTTAAAGCACGTCCTGCCATCTCTGACACCATTCAAGTCTGCATACGGCATTATTTACACCTTCCTTCCCAGGTCAACCCCTCTGCACACACTCTCCAGGTGAAGGCCCTGATTTGGGTGTGGCCCGTGGGTACATAGCCCTGGGAGGCAGTCCCCTTCCTGAACATTCCAGGGCCCCTCCCAGAGGCCTGAGGCTGCAGTTACCAAGTTGATCTCCTCTGGGAAGCAGGTGCATGGGCAACAAAAATGCCATAGCTCTCAATGGCATTCGACAGCAACTTGGATCACTACTGAGAGGGTCCAAGTTTTCCATTTTTATAATTTTAAATCTTTCTCTGGAGGCCAGTAATATTAACTGAGAATTATCTGAGAATTCCACAGCATAGCCAGGGTTTCATTTTCAAGTAGAGTAACCAAAAAATAACATTACTATATGATCACATGTTACCTGTGACGGTTGATTTTATGTGCTAAATTTTATAGGCCACTGTACCCTGATATTTGGTCCAACACCAGTCTGGATGTTGCTGTGAAGGTACTTTTTAGATGAGATTAACATTTAAATCAGTAGACTTTGAGTTAAGCAGCTCACCCTCCATAATGGGTGGGGATTGGGGGAGGGCTCATCCAATCAGTTGAAGGCCTTAAGAGAAAAGACTGACTTCCCAAGGAAGAGGGGATTCTGCCTCCAGACTGCCTTTGGACTCAAGTTTCAACATCAGCTCTTTCCTGGGTCCCTAGCCTGCTAGCCTGCCCTGCAGATTTTGGACTTGCCAGCCTCCACAATCACATGAGCTAATTCCTTAAAATCAATCAATCTCTCTCTCTCTGTCTCTCTCTCAATCTCTGTCTCTCTCTGTGTGTCTTGCTGTCTCTGTCTGTCTCTCTAGGTAGTTATATGGATAGATATATACATGTATTTATATATCTCTATATCTATCCAGATTACCGCTTCTGTATCTGGAGAATCCTAACTAATATACTACCCTTAAGAAATCTTTTGAATTACACTAACGAAGTATATGCTCATTTTTCCCCCTTTTAACTTGATGCATTATAAAATAACCTCTTGTGATTAATTGTATACTGCTCCCCTCAACTATTAGCACTTTCCCTCATCTTCTTTGCTCTCTTCAACCCTGCAAAACAGTTGAAGCTCAAATACAAATGCTACCAGGGACTCATTACATATTCTCAACAGCTCATTAGACATCCACCCTTCCACCCTTCTTTGTACCTATGAAAGGTGTATATATCTCACACATTTTAAAGGGAAATAAAGATGTGATTTTTTTCCCCAGAAAACCATAATCTATATACACGAGAAGTCGCATATTGAGGTGAAGGATGGGAGAGTATGAAATAAAATAAAACCGGACAGGTTAAAAATGCTTCTTGGCACATGTTTCAAAGAAATCTAAGGGGGTTTTATTCATTTCACTCTATGGAATATATTCATTCCTTTAATTAATAAAGATTAAGTGAGTGTCCTGCATGGAAAGCTCTGCACTGCAGGTCCTTCTAGGGTCTGACAGCATGATCTGGCCCCAGGAACCGTGTTCATGGCTTAGAGTCCATGGCATGTGCATGATCTACACATAAACAACCTGGCTGCAACAGGGACTGGAAACAGGAGAAAACTATAGAACAGAGTATATGGTGTGAGACACCCCTATGTGTGCTGTATAGAGAAATGGAGATGGAGTGGAAAAGTTCATTCTAGAAGGAACAGCCAACAGGTACACGAGCCCAAAGCCCAGGGAGTATGGAAAGAGCAGGGAGTAATAATACGAGTTGTCTGGATGCAGCATAAAAGTCATGCTGGGAGAAGTAGTAAAACACAAGGTGGGGAATGACTGAGACCAGGCACAGCCTGGTGGTGCACCACTTAGGCATTTGGCCATAGAACTACGCTCATGGATTACAGAAGTTCGACTTGGCCACTTTCTTCTGCAATTGCCCATAAGAGGTTCCAATTTCAACTGGTATCTGGTAAGAAGTGCTTGAAGCAACCTCTTCCAATTCCCCAACAAAATGCCCATGAAAACAAATTATAAAATAATAGAAACTCACATAATTCAAGATGAAAAGACAGTCAACTGACTGCCAGAACCTGTGGGAAATTTTTCCCCAAACAAGTCGATGTGAGATCCGGCAGCATATTTGTCAGCCTGTTCTTTTTTGCATCTAGAAACAAAGCAAACTCTTTTCCAGAAGAGGAAAGATGGAACCTTCTCTCACTGTTATCTACTCAGAAACTTAAGAAGAATGGTACCCACAAGAAAACTGAACATCAAAACTGCTATTGAATTTTGAATCAGTCAGAGGGCCATTTCCCGTCCCCGTTAGCACATGCATCATCTTTATCTAGTCCTCTAAGTCCAGTTGGAGCTCCCCAAACTCCCAGGGGCTGAGGGATGGGGAATCAGGACAGGTCATACTACATCCTGAGAAATACAGCCTCTATCATTTCTTATTCTACATCAGTGGCTCCAGTGCTTGACCCTCTTCCCTCCTTTGTTAACCACCCAGTTGTGCTGCGTGGAATCTGGCTTTCTCCACCTTTCAGTACCTCCTGCCCCCGCCCCCTCCTGCCGTGTGGGACTTGTGCAAATAACTGTGGGAGAATCAGACTGTTCAACTCAACTTTGACTTTCAGTCAACTTTCATTCCATCCTAAAGCCAGAGAGAGCTATGGTCTTGAGGGATATGGCTTTAAGAGGTGTTGACTGCTAACTCTGGATGAGATGGGGAGCTGGTCCCTGCACCAATTCTGGGGGCAGGGTACCCCCTCAGATCTTCATTTCCCTGACAGCCTTTCAAGACGCAGTTGCTGTTTGCCCTTTGGTGCCTGAATGGGGAGACAAAGTCTGAGACTGTTACTTTCATGGGGAGGCACTGCAAACAAATAGGAATAAATCCAACTTTAAAAATAAACAGTCTGCACGGATAACTCTTCAGGGCTACCTCTTGGTGAGTTAGCTGAGTGACAGATCACCCAGCTGCTTACAGCCAACAGAATGCCTACCTATCAGCCTCACTAACTGTTCAGATGGAGATAGAACACATCTCCTTCCAGAATGGACCTGCCCCGCTGACCTTTGAGCTTACTTTATCATCTAGGTTGTGTTCATCTAATCTTTCCCTCCCCCATCCCTTGGAAGACAGTTCCAAACCCAAGCTCCCAGCCAGCACGTGGGACTGTGTTAGTATCTGCTCTCTCCCTGTGGCTGCGTGGGGCCGCGTGCACCCCATCACCACATCGCCTGCATCTCCCTAACTACAGCTCAGATAAATGTCATTTTGGGGAGCAGAAGCCCTTGCAGAAGTCAGCAGGGGACATAAAGGAGCAGATTCCTCCCCCTCAAGTCACGTACCACTGCGTTCAGTTCAGGCCAAGCCATTGGTAAGTTGTCAAAATGTATCACTACCTCTTATTTGGATGGGCCCTCATTAATCCTTCGTTGGAGATTTAATTGGCACCACCTTGAGGCGCCGTGTGTTTATAAAATGATAAACAACTTCAGACATTCATTAGCACTGTCAGAGCCTCTGGAATGATAAATAGCAGAGAGGCTTGGTCAAAATGCTTCTGGAGCTAATCCCAAATTAAATTTTCTCTACCCTGCCAAGAAGAAATATGAGAGCAATGAAGGTTTTATGATAGCCCATAACCTCATGATTAAACAAGCGACTGAAAAGAAAATGGAACAATGCATTATGTTTTAATTGAAATATAGGAACCAAAATAAACAGCAGCATCTCACAGCCCTTCTGGTGACAAGGTCTAACGCACCTACGCTTTAGCACTAAACCCCAGTACCACACACAACGTGCTGAGTGTGGTGTCCATCACTGGAGCATGCTCAGCCCTGCACAGGGCTTGCCTCTGTGTGTTTATTTTTCCATCAGTATAAATGGGCTGTCTCCAGGACTCCGTTTCCACACGTCCTCTTCACTCCAACAGTCGCCCAAATTAAAGCATTGGGATTCTACGTGTAATTGAGTTAAGGTTTAGCTTTACCTACAAGAAAATAACTCAATTCCATGAAAAGAACCACTCCACAGTCTGGAGAAAATATGAAAAGAACTGGAGTGCCTTTAGCTGAACGCCAAGGAGGAGAGGAAGCAAAGGTAGAAAGGGCAGTTGCTTGCACTCTGGAGAGTTATGTAAACTGGAGCTTAACTTTCCCTCCGGACCACCCAGTTTCATCTCTTTAGTAAAACATTACCACATTGGAAATGCCTGGAGGAGCTCTGGAAGCCTCTCTGGAGTTAGCAGGAAGAGGCTTCCATTTCATGGTCTATGAACAGAAGATATACCACAATACTCGGGATGCACCAAAGCAATTGCCAAAAAATTCACATAAATATTTTGAAATTGCATCCTAAGGCCAATCACTCTTCTTTCTTTTTCTTCTTTTTAAATTAAATTCAAATAAACCATTTTGGTTACTGACAGTTCGAGTCTGTAAGAACTTTGGAATCGATTTCCCTGCCTGTGGAATATCTCTTGTCCTTTGTTTTCTTTTTCAATATTTGAGATTTTCTAAGTATATTTTCTTTGAAAAAGAGAAATTGAGGTGGGCTTCCTTTTAATAACCTGGACAGCAATCAGAGGCCATGGTCACCAGCCTCTATGTGCCCTACCAGAGGCACAGGTGACCGTCCTGGGCTCTACCTGTGAGGTCACAGACGCTCCTTACACCACGGCCCTCACAGACACCACGGCCCTCAATGCATCTGTGTAAACGTCACCTCTTGTATCTGGATGGGTGGGTCAGCTACACAGGTAGTTTCATTTTCTTGAAGATCTGCAGGCTCTCTGTCCAGAAAGAGTCTAGTTCAGTAGGACATACACCTGGGCCTGCCTATGCTGGTGGTCTGAGGGTCTGGATGCTTGTCCATCCCAGACGATCAGCTTAACCAGAGAAACAGCGCAGCAGTTCTCCCGAGGTGGCCCCGAGTTCCTCTGGCCACCCTGCAGCTCCCCATGCTGTATAAACCCTGGGACACTTTTTGGTGTCACTTCATATATTCAAACCTAGACCTCTTCCGTGGCACTTGGTGTGTTTTTGTAAGATGATAAACATTATTATTTTCCCTCCGTCATGCTTATTTTTGTACGTGTTTACAGCAGGTGATTTGTTACCTGCTTATCTCTAGACGCTGGCCGAGACCATCTGTCCCGAGCAGGGGAAGAGTGATGTTCTACAGCAGGGCCAGAAAAATGTTCGTCCAGGGATTACCAGATGTCACCGAGCAGACGGAAAGGGCTGCCGCTCTGCAATTACAGCTTCCTAAAGAAACAGCCGTCAGAAGATGCCTGGACAGTGTCTTCCCCCTCTGGCCTTGACAGCAGCATGGAAGACCCATCTTTTGTGGATGGCATGGTCTGCTCCACGTGCCAAATGTCTGTGCATCTTGGGGTGGCTCCCCACACGTGCTCCTCACCCCCAGATCCCCTGCTCTGGGGAGGGCTCCGGGAGCAGTGCCCCTCCTCTGGCAGGAAACACAGAGTAGTGGACGGTTTTGGTCCTATATGCCCATGCCTTAGAATGCAGGCCTTGGAAACCATGAGCCAGGCCTCCAAGGGTAGAGACAGAGGGAGAGGACAGAGGATGGCGATGAGGGGAAGAGAGGGGAAACCCAGCAATGGTCCCTGGTACCAGTCAATCCTCTCTTGCACGGAGTTAAAATAGAATGAGCCATCGCTGTGGAACTGCTTCTAGAAAAGGCTGGGAAGAAGTGCGGGTGGGGTATTGAGAGAAGGGAGGCTCTGTGTAAAAATCGTCACCCCACTCCCCAGCCTCGCCATACCGGGAGGCTTGATTGTGACTCTAAAGAGCTGAGGGGCACTTCCTCGGGGCAGCCTCAGCTCAACCTGACAGTCCTGAAAAGGAAGCAGCCCACACTGCCGACATGGCTGGGTGGCCACACGGTGATGGTCACCATGTCCCCACACTGTCCCCATCCCCTGGAAATGACTCAGCCCTCCAGGCCCTGTTCAGACCCTGGTTACTCAAAGAGCTGACCATGTGTGGGGTGAGGGCACAGCAGAGGAAAAAGAGAGGGGAATTTAATTTAAATTCACCCAGAATTCTGCTGTCAAAATGTCTGTAAGTAAATTATTGTAGGTTTCATATGTGTGAGGTTGAGAATCATTTGGAGATATAAAAGTTTCTTTGCAGTTTCACAGCAGGTTGGGGAAAGAGATTAGGGCCTTTGCCATCTTAGCCCAACCTGGATGTGAGCAGGGAATGTTGGGGGGACGGCTAGGCTATGTGAACTAGGCTGGGGCACTGAGTACCCCTGTGAAATGGGGGACCACCTGCCAGACGTGGGTCCAGCCCTGCCCTTCCTGACTACCTGTGACATCTTGGGCAGTCACTTAACTTCCGGGGACTCTAGCTGGGGATAATGATACCCTCCTGGAAATTTTGTAGTGACAACTGAGAAAATGTATACGAGCAGTGTTTGGTGAACCCCAAATAACAAAATGTGGAAGAAAATGAGAAGATTGGAAAAGGGCATCTGGAGAAAGGAATGACCACAGGTGCACAGGGCTGTGTGGTAGGGCTTCCTTGGTGCTTGTGAGAGCCACGGAGACCCCTAAACAGTGGTTCCCAAACTTTAATGTGCATTTAAATCCCCCAGAAAGCATGGGGACCCATGGCCAGACCCCACCCTCAGAGATTCTGATTCAGCAGGTCTGGGCAGCATGTGGGAATGTGACGTCCATCAGGTTCTCAGGAAATGCAGATGCTGAGGGCCCACACTTTGAGAACCTAAAGGATTTTTGTGTCTACCTGCCTGGGGAAGGAAATGAGGTGATGCCTGTGCTTGGAGGGGTGGAGGAGCCCCTTGGCCCTCAGGGGAGCCACACTTAGGACTAAGGGCTGGTTCTAATCAGGAGCTATAACCAACCCTCTCCTCCAACATCTTACCTAGACGCTCTGTTTCTACTCTGGATGAACCCAGGAGTATATAGTCTCAGCAGCCCTTCCACCTGCCCTGCCTGTGCATCCACTGCTCCTACTTCTACCAAACCAAAACAACCCTTCTCTACTCAACTCCAACTTCTTTCCCCACCAACCCCCGGTGGGAACAACCTCCTCTTTGCCTGAGAAAATGTAGCCTCGCATTAACTCTCCAGAGGAAAAAGAAACAAAAAACACTGCACATCTACACACAGAGACATACACAAGAACATCCTTTACAGCATGGTGTGTAAACTCAAACGGCTAGAAACAGCCTATCTGTCTATCGCTGGGAAACGGTTGAATAGACTCTGACACACACCTACTTCAGGATATCGTGCGGCCGTTAAATAAGGAAATGGTTCTGAATGTGAATTATTCCCAATACATCTCATTAAGAAGAAAAATTCAAGTTGCAGAGCAATAGGCCATAGTGTGATCTCATTAAGAAAAATAAAATTAAAGAAATACACAGCAAAAACCACATATTTCTATAGTCGGTGTTTATTTATAGATAGAAACAAAAGACACATAGCAAATTAAAAACATTGACCATCTCTGGGCAGAAAACCAGGATGGTGATGTGGTCAAGGGGAACTTATAATTCATCTATATTGTTTGGGGCTTCCAGGGACATATCCATGTATATCTTGAATGATTAAAAAATAAAAGTATAGACAAAGGAAGCTGAGTGATGACAGGGACTCCTGCCACATGTGTCCCTAAGCACTGCATCTGTCTTCATTTCCTTTCCTTCCATCTCAAAAGAAGACGGAGCTGGGCATTATAATACTAACTGAAGTAAGTCAGACAAAGAAAGACAAATATAACATGATATCGCTTATATGTGGAATATTTTAAAAAATGATATAAATGAACTTATTTACAAAACAGAAACAGGCTCACAGACTTAGAGAACGAACTTATGGTTACTGGGGGGAAGGGGAATGGGGAGGGATAGATTGGGAGTTTGGGATTGACATGTACACACTGCAATATTTAAAATAGCCAACAAGGACCTACAGTATAGCACAAGGAACGCCGCTCAATATTCTGTAATAACCTAAATGGGGAAAGAATTTGAAAAAGAATGGATACTTGTATGGGTATAACTGAATCACTTTGCTGTACACCTGTAACTAACACATCATTGTTAGTCAACTATACTCTAATATAAAATAAAAATTAAAAATTAAAATAAAATAAAATAGATAACCAACAAGGACCTACTGTATAGCACAGGGAACGCTGCTCAATATTCTGTAATAACCTAAATGGGAAAAGAATCTGAAAAAGAATAGATACATGTACATGAACTAATACAACATTGTTAATCAACCATGCTCCAATATAAAATAAAATTTTTTTTTAAATTGGAGAAAAGAACACCTCCCTTCTTTCCAAGATTTATTATTATTCTAAGAGCCAAGTGATCCCTGACACTGAAGCCCAGCATCTCCTGGACACCTGTCTCCTTCCACTGTGTCCCGCGGGTGTGCACTCCTCACCTGTCCCCCCAGAGCTTCTCCTGCTGAGCGTGGTCTGGGCTTTGGGCTTCCAGAGGCCTGTTCAGCTCTCCCGGTATAGATCATTTGAGTTGGATACTTCTCTTTCCTGAGGCTCTCTCTTCATAACAGAAATGGAGGGGTTTTTTGTTTGTTTTTTTTTGTTTTTAAAGCAAATATACATGTATATTTTCAACTTTTTCTCTCTTACGTATATGGTAGCACTTTGCTTTTTTTTTTTAACTTTTTATTTTATATTGGAGTATAGCTGATTAACAATGTTGTGATAGTTTCAGGTGCACAGCAAAGGTACTCAGCCATACATATGCATGTATCCATTCTCCCCCAGACTCATTGCTTTTTCCAGAGTTTTCTATCAACACCTTAATGGGAGTTACATAGAAATGAGGAGTTAATTTGGGAAGAGTTGTCATGACTGCAAGATTCAGACACCTGTGAAGAGTCTGCATTTACCCAAACCTCCCTTTACATCTCTGGAGAAATGTTTTCATCACTTAGATCCTATAGCTAGTTTATCAGACTTAACCGCGAGAGATTTTGAGTTCTTTGATATGCAAATGACATCTCTACTTCCGCTATATTTTCTAATTAAGCACTGCTTGTGTGTGGAAAGGCTATCATTTGAAACAATTTGAGCCACTTTATTGAACTCTTATTCTCTGAGATTTGATCATCTTGAGTTTAGCTACACGCTGTCCCCAAATAATCAACATTTGAGTGCTGTTTTCCAAAAGTATCTTTTTATTTATAATTCAAATCTTATTTAATAGACTGCCAAGACAATGTAAAATCATAATTGTGATAGGTATCTACCCTGTTCTCTTTTTTGACTTTTTAAAAAGAACTATAATTAAATATAAGCACTTGTACAAGTATAATGTTTACTAGAGTGCATGGCCAAAAAATTATTTTTTACCAGGTTTTGTTTTCAGAATAAAAAAAATGGATGTTGATTTTCATCAAATTACTTCAGCATCTTTTTGGCAGTATTTATGTTCTAGTTTTTACATCTTAATATTAACCTTTTGTTCTTGGGACACATCTTCTTGATCCTGGTGAATGATAAATTTCATGTAGGAGTCAAGTTGTTATTTTGTTTCTTTGTTAAGATTTTTTGCATCTATAGTAGACACTTGAAAATCATGAGATATGTCTGAGATTATCATAAATCCCCAGATTTTCTCTACAAAATACAGCAAAAAGGCACTTATGTGGATTTATCACCTATTACTTCTCAGTAATGTTAGTGTGACTTCTTGGCTTTCTTAGAAATCATATATGAATCTTCTGGCATTTGTTTCTCAGGGAGCACATCTTCATCATACAGACATGGTGGCTGTCCTTGTTTGAGGTTTCTAAAAGCAGGCCCTGAGTTGAGGATTTGGCTGCAGGTAAGGTATTTGAGAACTGATCCCGGGAAGCAGGAGGGGGAGTAGGGGAGGGGGACAGGGAAAGCGGCCAAGCCCGGGAAAGCGAGTGACCCGTGTGAACAGTCTGGGACTAACTGGGCTGGGAACCCTCTGAGAAAGACCTAGAACATACCTCGGGAGAGTCCTGCAGACCGATAGGGAAGCTTGAGAGCTGCCCTAAGGGCGTGAAATCCCAGCTCCTCTGGTCTGTCTGCGCTGCCTGCAGGTGGAGTGAGTACCCAGGCTCCAGGCTCCGGGCTCCGGAGATGCTGGTAAGCAGCATAGGGCAGCGTAAGGAGGGGCACCCTTCGCATGCAGGAGTCACCTCCGCCCTCCGCGGCCGCTGAGCACAGGAGATCGGGGCAGCGCCAAAGTGTCTGCTCCAGACAGCATTCCCACGGTGGCTTTTTCAAAGTCTAATTCCCCATTTTATGAGAGATCTTTGCACCAGCGAAAGTATTCATTAAACATTCCCCAGCTAGTTTCCCCCAATTTATCTACAGACTATAGCGATGCTGTTTGGGTCAGTGATGCAAATGAATAAAAAATTTAAGGGAGACAGTAACCAGTTCGTGGAGTGCCTTCATTCCTGATACGCTGCTGTTTTGAGGTGCCCAAGTCCCCTTAAATAGCTCCCATTTCCCCCAGAGGCCTAAGTCAGGGTCTCATTTTTGTCCCCAAAGAACACATCTGGACCCCGCCACCCTTACATTTTCCCGTCCTGGGGCTACCCATCCCAGACCCTCAGTCTGACTTGGAGATGCATCCTCCCCTCAGCCCATCTTTGACCCACCTCACCACTGAGCCTCACCTCACCTGAGGGATGGAATTACATTAGGGAAGAGGATGAGGCTTTGGTAAGTTGTATTACTTGCTAATGTAACTGGATGCATATTTAATAGTTGAGACATTTGAATCCTGCTGAGATGTCCGCAGAGCTTCAGGGATACCTTCTTCCTGCCCTGGAATCCCTCTGTAACTCTGGAAACTTAAAAGATGCTGCCCAAGGATCAACTCTGGGTGTGGATCAGCCCTGCTTTGGGCACCTGGTGTAGCACATGATCATCACAGGATCCCAGGCTGTGGCCTTTTGTGCATGAGGCAGGAGAAGAGGCACACAGGTTTCAGATTGGTCCTCTCCGGGTCTCATTTGCATAGAGCAACGTCTGACACAAAGGAGCATTATTAAATGAGCTCCTGGAGTGACAAGAAGTTAGCCCAAACAGATGCCTGCACGGTTTGCTTTCTCCCATCTGGGCCTTTGTTTAAATATCAACTTCTCAGGAAAGCCTTCACTAAGCACCCTTCCTAACATAGCAGACCCTACTCCAAACACTCCCTTACCTCTTTCTCTGCTGTATTTCTGCTGTAGCCCTTCTTACCATTTGACACCCTACATATTTTACTCATCTGTGGTCTACCTGTCCTCTCCAGAATGTGAGCTCCACTTGGCTGGACTTTTTGCTCTTTTGGTTCATTGTCAAAGACCCAGTGCCTAAGAACATAGAGGCACTCAATAATTTCTGTAGAATAAAGAAGAGTAAATAAAAGAATGAGTAAAGAACTATTGTTGGGCTTCCCTGGTGGCGCAGTGGTTGAGAGTCTGCCTGCCAATGCAGGGGACGCGGGTTCGAGCCCTGGTCTGGGAAGATCCCACATGCCGCGGAGCAACTGGGCCCGTGAGCCATGGCCGCTGAGCCTGCGCGTCTGGAGCCTGCGCTCCGCAACAAGAGAGGCCGCGACAGTGAGAGGCCCACGCACCGCGATGAAGAGTGGCCCCCACTTGCCGCAAGTAGAGAAAAAAAAAAAGAACTATTGTCACCAAGTCCCTAGGCTGTGACCACATTTTTCTCAGCTGATGCTCAGAGACACAGATATTGAAACTGCCAGAAAACTTTTGTGGGGCTAAGTAGCAAGGTATAGGTAACTTAGAACTTAAGACCAATTAAATAATTATAGAATGCTAGACTATTCCCTCGATCCAGGACAAAGGTGAGAAAAAATGAAGCTATAATTTTCCCTGCCAAAGAAATGTAACTTTGGTGGACAGATCTTAGGAAACCTGAACGTCAGGTGGGGTATCAGAACTCTCGTCACAGGAAACCCAGCCTGAGAAGTCAAGAGGGATCCTTTTCCCCCAGGACACAGGAAGGCGGTTATGAGCTGACACCTGAATCACACAGAGGTCTGTGTGGATATCCAGCTCCAGCAGATTCTGGCAGGGCTGCCCAGGGTGTATGAGACCTTGGATAAAGATTTTTTTTTTTTTTACAGGGTTTGTCTATATAAATAAAGGTGCTCAGAGCCTACGTTTTCTCAACCTTTCCCACAACTTCTTTTCTGAAAATGTCACTCCAGAATCTACTTGACAACCCCACACTCACTGCAGCTGCTCTGTTAACTATAGTATTGGGGGCTCCCATGGAGTCCACAGCCCCCCGACTTCCCGCAAGCTGGCTGAACTCAGAGTTGCTCAGGGAGTCTGCACAGCGGCCAGTTCCTCAAGTTTCCCACAAAGGAAAAGCAGGAGAACCTAAATCAAATGAGCAAATGGATAATCATTGTCTAAATGAAATCTACTTCAAAATTGAATTTGCTAAATAGGATAAGTGCAGGAGCAATTCAGATTTATATTCAAAATTGACAGGATGCCTACAGATTTCCAACAGGCACACACAAATAAGTAGGCAGGCATGCTTTCTCCATTTCGAGGGTTTATTCCCTCACTTTAAAAAATTGTGTTTCCATCTACTTTAAAGTCAAGGTTTAGAAAGAGAGTTCCAGAATTTAATGGTTAGGCCAAACCTCACAGTTTCATAACAGTCTTGCCATTTCTAACTAAGGATGACTAAACGTTTGCCGAGCTCTCCCTTGTTTAACAAAGCGTCCTGTTTCACATCAATTTTCCTCTTTCACAATCCTGGGAGGAACTAGGGCAAGGATTTGTATGATTATTAGGTGAAATAGAACCCTTTTCTATAGGAAAAAAAAAATGTAAATCTCAGAGTGGTTAAGTGACTAGCGTGGGGTCACCCAGCACAAACCTTCGTTCCATTGCCTCTGTGTTTGTCTCCTTTTGCCTTCCTCAGACTGCCCCTGAACCTCTTGTTTGATCTCTGAGTCCTTGTAACCATAACATCTAGCATTTTTGTCTTTGCTGGTAGGTCTGTAACTGATTCTGAAACTAGGTCAAGTCCTCATATTTATGCAGACCAGAAAAAGCGTGGGGATCATGAAGCTGTGAGGACCACCTCCTTGTACAGCCATGAAGTGAGGGTGTGGACCACAGACGCTGCTGACTGCAGGCCTCCAGGGGAATCAACAATGCTTCAATCCATATTTTTTCTCAGAATAAAAGGTATTAAAAACAAATGAAAATTTCTGAAGTCCTCCAAGCCATGGAAGAGAAGCCCAAGATTCTCTATCTATCTTTCTATAGCCCAGACGTGAGTGGACACTCCATGGTGTCACCACTCTGAGAAGCAGTAACAAAACCCCCTCAGTCCTTGCCAAGTTGAGGCGGGCATCTTCTTCCCTCCAGGAGTCAAGCCAGTCACTCAGTGTTTCCGGAAGTTTCCATAGAGACAATTAACTCTGCAGTTATCTTGGATACCATGCCCAGAAATCCCCACAAATGGCTTCTGGGATGCAAAGATTCTCCATCGTACATACAATAACCAAGCAGAGTTTTAATCTTTCTCACTTATCCTTGCAATCACTCACATGTTTACTTCACCTGCTGTGCCCTGATTCGGAGCCACATTTCAAGTCAGTTACCAGCAATAAGGAGGGGGGCATGGGTCTGAGTTGGTATCAGGGAGCTTGTGGGCACTTGTAGCCATCTAACTAATACAACGTGAAGTGTCATATTATAAAATTAACATGGAAGTACTGTTTGCATGCCAGGAAGGGGAGACCTCATTTCACTTCTATGTTGGAGAAGGGTCTGTGTGGAGGTGGCATTGGGCTGGGCCATTAAGAATGAAGAGGAAGGTTTAGCTGGGCAGAGTAAAAAGGGGGGGTCTACTTCAGGCAGAGGGACCCCAGCACAAAGACCCAAGGCCTGAAAGAACACAACAAGTATTGAGCCTGGCTGTGAATTTGGAGATGGTAGAGAGGAGATGGAGACAGGAGGTGTGCCCGGGAGGTCAGTGGAACCAGGTGGAGGAAAGCCCAGAGCCTGGACTTGATCCTGCAAACAGCACGAGGCCAGGGAGAACTTCTGAAATGAGATTCAAGAGTCTTGGGTCTGGGGAGCATGGGGGCACGTGTGCATCCATGGTGAGGTCAAAGGCCATCTCTGGATGATGACACCCAGAGTGCCGGTTCTCTGCCCCGAGGTCTGCAGGAGCCCCATAAGCTCTGACAAGGCCCCCCTGGGAGGCCTGCTCTCACACAGTTCCTACACCATGGAGGGTTATCTCCCACCCAGGACTACCCTGGGGTCGCTCCTCACGGGGCTTTCACCCAGTGCCCACGTCGGGGGTCTCTCCTCTGGCTGGCCTGCCCCCCCAGGCTCTCAGCCTTGCTGTGGATGAGCCCACCCCAGGCCTGTCTCCCCTGCAGGGGCCGTGAGCAGGGCAGCTACCAGTCAACAGGCCTGGGAGGCGCTGTGGTCCAGCAAGAAGGCTTTGGGTCCCTTCTCTTGTCCTGGGTTTGCTTCGTTCTACTCCACGTGCTCCTGACAGATGTTAGCAAACAGCCCAGGCAGGGTACACACCTCTGTTTGCAGCTCCAACACATGGCCCTCAGCACTGGTGTGGACGCAGGCCTTAAGGCAGGGGGACGGGCTACTTCACAGGAGGGCAGTCCCAGGAGCCCCAGGTGGCTTGTTACCACTGTGGACCAAGCCTGTGCTTCGTGATGTGTGGGCCATAAAACCTGAAGAGATCTCCATAGTCCCTGGCCACCATCCCTGACCCAGACACCAAGACAGACGTTGATGGCACCCCTCCACACCCTGCCAGCCTGTCACCATCAGAGGCAGAGAGAGCAAAGGGCAGGTGCAAGGCATCCAACTCTGACGTCAGAGTGGGCAGGGCTTGCTCATCTCTCCTTCCCTGTCTGGCTGTGTGATTTGGGCAAGGCACCTGAACCCTGTCTGATTGTCAATTGCCTAATCCAACTGTCACACCTCTATAGTCCTTGTCACGGCGGCAAGCTGCATGATCCTCCCACAAGAGACATGGATTTCCAGAGGCCACAGACCAGACCAATTCTGCCTCTTTCCCAGGTTGTTCTGCGCAAGTATGAGTCTTGGTGGGCACTACAGGGTCCTGCCCAGATGCCCCTTCGGGAGAGAGGTGCCCACTCCTCTCCTCCTCCAGTGCTGATTGCCAGGGTTCACGGCTCCAGGAGCTGAAGGCAACTGTCTGTCCCGAGGTCACACTCTCTCCCCTGCATCCTCTGCCTGGTGAAGGGGTAGGGGTACATAGGCCCAGCCCCCTGTGCCCCCATTTGGGGCAACTCTCAAGGGCCGTAATGACTCCAGTGCCTCCTGTGGGCTCAGCAAGGCCCCTGTGCATCAAGACTCTTACCTCTGCCAGAGTAGCTTCTCTCACTCTCAAGATTACTCCACAAACCATCCTGCACACACATCTCCATCTCAGGGTCTGTGTCCGGGGATCCTGGCCTAGGAGAGGCATCTTTTCACTAAAGTTTGTCTAGGACCATAAGAAAGAACAGAATTCTTCATCTAAGGAAAAGAAACTACAGGACAAAATCTTTTCTGCTCTCCACTCTCAAAATGACAAGCTTCAAACTGAAGAGCTTGCTGCCTCCCCTCCAATCCTGGGCTCCCCTGTCAGCCTATGTAACTGGACAGTTCTGTGTGCAAAGCAGCTGACTCGGCACTGTTACCCAGAAAAACATCCTGGAAGTCCTCCCTTCCTCCTCTCCCCAGTTCAAACGTGACACCTCTAAACAGCTGAAAGAAGGAGAATCACCTGATGTGAAGAAAGCATTGGTTCTGCTGGGAAGCTTCACTGTCCGGGAGTCAGAGTGATAAACTCAGCTTGCTGTTTCGTTTGAAAGACATCTGTGAACTCAGGAGCTGCCCTTGAAGAGCTGCTGCCTTAACCCAACGGAAACCGGAGAATGGCTTTTTTACATGTCACAGCTGTTGAAGGCCTCTAGAACACTTTCCCTAAATGTCCATGTCAAGGCAGCCCTCAAAGGGAGTAACAAGTGATCAGAAAGTGCAGCAAGGGTAGGAGCATCCGAAAAGCATGCTGGGTCCTCTGAGAGGGGTGGCGGGTCCGTGGAGTGGAGCGTCCACGGAGCGGAGAGCCAGATATGAGAGATGAGAGTGGAGGCCAGGTGGTAAAAAGCTGCGATAAGAGTTTGAACTTCATCCTGTTTGCCAGTGGAAAGCACCAGAGACTTTTTAAAAGAGAAGCTGTGTGCTCACATTTCCTATTTGGAAAGATCATCTAGACTACAGTTCTACAGAAGTGATGGGTTGTCGGGGAAGGGCGGTGACCTGAGGCATAGATCCTCACTTATGTCTGGTGCAACAGTTCAGGGGACACATAATGGGAACTGCTAATATTCCCTGCTCACTTAGACAGAAATGTGTGTCCCATCCACCATTAAACAGAGCATGACCTTGAGGGTATTGGCACCTCCTCTCCACTTTAGGGGCTGCTCAGTGGAGATATGGGTAATGTGAAAATTCTACACTTGCTGAACTTTCAGAAGACAATCTAAGGTGCCTCTTAGTGGAATAACCAGAGTCTACAAATCTACAAATAGATTGTCAGGCCTGGAGACTATTCTTTCTTAGGGCAGCATGTGGTTTCTTGGAGACCAGAGAGCAGAGAGGCTACACTTCTGGCAACCTTCCCAGGGGAAGAGATTTGCCATTGTGATGTTTGTTCTCCTCTATTCTTCTGCTTACAGGTGATAGAACCCGAAAATCAAAATGGCTTAATCACAAAGGGGATGTATTATCTCCTATAATGTAAAAGTGTAGACTTCAGGCAGAGCTGGATCCAGGCACTCAAATGATATCACTGTGAATCTCTCACTCAATTCTCCTTCCACTCTCTACAGCACCAGAATCAAGGGCTTCAGGCTCAGCAGCCCACTGATTTGGCAACAATAGCCAATGAGAACTTCTCTAAGAATTCTCACAAAATTGCCATGATTGAATCTCATTACCTCAATATAATCTTGCCTCCCTCCTCAAAAAAATCAGCGTAGTCAGAAGGATGCACTATCCTGATTAGTTACCCCTGGAGCCAGAGGACAGGTAAAAAGGGAGAGGAAAAAACCCATGTGGACAGAGATTAGGAAAGAAACAATTTCCTTAAAGGAAAACCAAGCTGCTGTAACTGAAAGGTAAGAGAATGGACTCTAGGCAAAGGAAACAAGTGGCCACCATATGCATCCTGACACTTCCCGTCCCCTTCACAGACTGAGGGGACTTTGAATCCTTGAAACCTCCAAGACTCCACTCTTTCTGATTGAGCCAAAACTTAAATCCCTTTCTTTCTTAGCACTTTGCTTCCAGCACTCAGCGACATTTGTAAACTTCGTATTTAGTTAAAGCAAAACATAATGCAGGAGACCGTGGACCACTTTGAAGCTAGAATCACATCTTATTTGCTGCTCCCTCCCCACTGCCCAGAATGTTGTAGCCTTTCACACACATATGCTGCATTACATATGTTAAATTTATAGCATATTTATAGCATATTTCTGGTGCCAATATACCTTGTTTGGTAAATAGAGGTAAATATCTATACCCATTCTCTTGCGTCAATCCATTGAGATACCATGGTAGGGGAAGCATGTTAGTCAACCAAGCTCTTGAGAGACAGTTGGATCTTAATAGCCACTCACATTTGGGATGGCAGAAATATATGGAGAGGCTCCTGACATGATCCCTGACATCCACCAGGGGCCCTGTGGTTTCTGAGCAGAGAATTCCTACGGTCTCTGAAAAGCTCCTGCATGCTTTATCTCCCACTGGAGGACATGTCTCTTCGCCCCTGTAATGTTGAGTCTGGAGCCCAAAGAGGGGCTGGTATGTTGATTAGCACCCACCCAGGCCACTTTCTATTTACATTTCTTGCTCCCACGTGAGATGATCCTCACATACAAAACTCGAGGTTACAAAACTCTTATGTGCCATGGAACTTCAGGATCACTTGGGAATAGGTAAAGAACATTAAATTCACTCATGCCAGGGCCTACAACACCAAGATCCCAGAGGGGCTGCCTGTGGACCTTCCCTACTAGTCAGGACTGGTCTGTTTGAAGGAAGAGCACGGACGTTTGTTCTTAACCAGAATATACTCTTTGCTGAGACCCCAAGGAGCTGTGTCTGTGTAGGTTAGCTTCTTCCAGCGAGAATACAAGGCACAGATGCTCTGGGCCACAGGATCAAGAAGAGGATCCCCAAATCTTACATGTTAGAGGGTTCAAGGCTTGGGGCCTGACTGGGAAAGGCTGGAGCCAACTACTCTTCTTTTGACAAACACTTATCACATGGCTACCAAGGGCCAGGCACTTTTCAAGTACAGAGGGCTCACATAGCAGCAATGCAATCGTTCCCTCTCCAGCTGAGTCACCGATGGAGACACTGCACCTGCAGTAGCCAGAGTGCTATGGAAGCACCAAAAAGAGGGACTTAATCCAGGCTTGATGAGGAGGAGAGAGAGTTTGGATAGTGAAAGGCTCCTGAAGAGGGAAGGCAAGCATATACACTGAGCTTGTGTGGGAACCTCTTCAGTTAGAGCCACCACCTTGGAAGAGGGGGTGAAGCTCTGGGGCTGGGGTTCAGCATTGAGCCAGGACACAACGCCGTGTTCCCCATTCCTCTCCTCTCCCTTGGTCTTGGGAGCTTGCTTCTGTTTCCCCTTGGCCTTCCAAGCACAGGCCAAAAAAATGGTGGGATCTTCAGTTCTCTTCAGGGCCAGTTCATATTCAGCTGCAGCTGGGCCCATTGGCTTTCCGGGGGCCCGGGTGTGTCACAGGGGGCCCACTATTTTGAGCAAAGCCCTTGTTCTACAATGGAATGAACCCTGGTGTTGCAGTCAGGCAGGCAGCCCTGGCTCTGACCTACGCTCCACGGCCATATGGACAAATTACTTCCCTTCTCTAGTCTCATGTCCCCTCCTCTGCAGGGAAGGAGCTGAGCATCTGTCCAGCCTCCTTATGCTGCAATTCTGCAATCAACACTTTCAGTGCCAGAGGTCTAGGCTCTGTGCCAAATCAAATGTTGCTAATCAACCCCGGCCACAGAACTGGAAAAAAATGTTGTCATGGATACAGGCTGCTCACCCCCTATCACACACAAGCACTTCTGTTTCTGAGCCCATTTATGACCAGAAGACCTGCTCTAGCAAAAGAATCTGTGGCTTTACCTTGCTCAAACCAGCCATAATCATTCTAACCACACAACAAAACTCGGCCACTCTGGTTTCCAAAAAGACCCCCTCATACTTACAGAATTTGCCAGATCTCTTGAAGTCTGTCCCAACGGACAGCTTTGCTAGTGGTCTCCAGGAATTAAGACACTGCTGGAGCTCAGGCCAAATGATTTTCCCTGGAAGCAGAGTTTCTCTGTAAATGTGTAACCCTGCCTATCACCTCCCGTGATAATGGAAGGAGCCAGTGAAAAACCAGGATATGAATGTCTATGCCTCTGTAGCAGTTGCTGTGTTAGGCACACCCCTCTCATTACTCCATGTGGTCCCCATTCTGCAGAGGAAAGTGAGTGATTATTCCCAAGACAGATAGCTGGAAAGTGAGAGAGCCAGGATTAGAACTCAGGTCTGACTCCAAAATCCATATTCTTCTTGCTGCCCCAAGGGTAAGTGTCTCTACCACAGCACGCACATGCTTGAGAAAAAAAAATATCACTGCACCCACACCTTTGGGGACCACTGCTTCAGTAAATCTTTGTTGCAGGGTCTATGCCTACCCTGCCTCTATTTCTCTTTCCTTTATTAACCTGGAGATCAGGTCTCTCCAGTAAAGATTAACGAAAGTAGATATTCAACTGTTCAGCTTCTGAATGCATTCATACACACACACACACACACACACACACACACACACACACACACACAGAAAGAGAGTGGGGGAGGTAGAGAGGAAACATACACACTGAATGCATAGTGCCTTTTAGCTTACAAAGCAATTTCATACTTGTTATCACATCTAATCTTCACACCAGTTATTAAGGGGACATCATCATTGCTAATTTTTAAACTTTTAAAAAACTTTTATTTTGAAATAATTATGGAGTCATGGGCAGTTTCAAAGTTAGTACAGAGAGGTCCCCTGTACCCTTCATCCAGCTTCCCACAATGGTTACATCTTAATGTAACTACAGGACAATATCAAAACCAGGAGGTTGACATTAGCATAATGTGTGCACCTATGTCAGTTTATCACATGTGTAGAAGCAAGTAACTACCATGGCAAAAAAATCAATATTATAAGGTCAGATACTATGTGGTTCCATTTATATACTAGCATTCCCAATTTAAAGATGCAAAACTAAGGTTCAGAGAGATGACGTGATTTGCTTAAAGTCACACAACTAATGAGTGCCTTGTGAACCCAGGTCATGACTCCAATCAAGTGCACCAGATTGCTCTGATTAACTTTAGGGACAGGAAGTGACTCAGCACAGATCTCAAAAGTGCAATGAAAATTCTCAGAAAAGTTTATTTGCCTGAAGGAAATAGAACTGCCATCGCAAGACCACCCTCTCTCATCTTCAGTCTTCATCAGGGAGGGGTCTAGCCCGACGGCCCCAAGTGTGGCTCAGTCCAGCCTACAAGTTGGAGATGGGCTGACTTCCAATACCAAGTTCTCCTATAGGGTCTGGGACAACTGTGGCCTCATAGCATAGCCACTAATCTGTTGCAGTTTCAAGAGGGTCTTGTCCAGTCTCAGTTCTGGATTCCAGCTCAGCCACCCCCACAGAGTTCCCAGAGAGGCTTGTCATAAAATGGCAAGGATTCAGGCATTTCCTGAGCATTTGTCCCAAGTGCTATGGTTTTTCACAAAGGAGGCACGTGTGCTAAGAGTTTTTGATTGTCTAAGAATCCTGCAGATGTGACTTGACCAAGCCAATGTTCCCAGCATATGACATTTAAGGGAGGAAATGTCCTGCCATCACTGGCTTGATTCAGGCATTCATCATTTCTGCTAGGACAATTACAAATTTGTCTCATAATTTCTCTGTTCTAAGTCTTATCCTGCTCCAATCTTTCCTTCCCACATTTTTCTAGAATCATGATTGTGTTAACGATAACTGCCATGTCAGTGAGAATGTTAGACCTATGATCTCATTTATTCTTCACAAAGATCCTACAAATTAGATCCTCCACACTTTACAGATTGGAAACACACTTAGGGAGGTTTCTACAGTACCCTGGGTCACATTGAGTTGAGTAAGAAGAAAGGCTGGTATTGAATGCAGACTCAACTAACCCCAGACTACTGTCTCTCATTTACAAAACACAAATCTAACCTTATCGCCCTGCTTAAAAGATGGGGTAGACTCATCTCTCTCTCTGCCCTTCCCTGCTAAATACAACTATAAACCCTAGAAATAAACACAAGAGGCAACCAAAGGAGGATGATACAGGTGGAAATAGGAAGGTATACTGGTTAGGGACCCCAAGACTAGAGGGACAACACAGTAACAGAGAGTCTTATGATTTCCAACCCAATAGAAGAATGTCGGTCTTCCCAAATTGCTCTATAGATATAGTGCAATTTGTATCAAAATCCCATCAAGTCTTTTTTTTTTTTGTACCGCTAGACAAGATTATTCTAAAATTTAAGTGGAAAGGCACAGTACTCAAAAAAGATCAAGCCAGGAAGAGTAAAATGGGAGTAGTCACTCTACTCTATGCTAAGGGTTACTCTAGAGATACAGTCATCCAAACAGTATGGTATTGGTAGAGAAATGGCACATAAATCAATGAAAGAAAACAGAGAACCAAGAAATAAACCCACATACATATCCCCAACTGATTGTTTTTACCAAGGTGCAAAAGCAAGTCAATAGAGGAAGAATAGCCTTTTCAACACATGGTGCTGGAGGAATTGGAATCCATCAGCAAAAATAAGTAAAATAAACGTCAACACAGTTATCATACTTTACAGAAAAATTAATTCAAAATGGAACACAGACAACGTACAATTTGAAAGTATAGAACCTTTAGAAAACAACATGGGAGAAATTCTTCTGGACCTAGGGCTAGATGAAGCGTTCTTACACTTGACACTGAAAGCACAATCCATAAAGGAAAATTTGATAAATTGGACCAAATTTGAAAAAAAAATTGAAACATTTTCTCTGTAAAGTACAGTGTTAAGAGTATGAAAAGACAAACTACAATTAGGAGAAAATATTTCCAAATCACATGTCTGACAAAGTACTAGTATCTAGAATATAGAAAGAATCCTCAAAATGCAAGAGAAAAAAATATCTAATTAGGAAATGGACAAAAGACAAATATGCATTTCACTGAAGAGGATATATAGATGGCAAACAAGCACAGGAAAAAATGTTCAACATCAGTAGCCATTAGAAAAAGGCAAATAAAAATGAAATGAGATATGACTATATATCTATAATAATGGCTAAAATAAAAAATAGTGACATCACCTAATGCTGGTAAGGGTGCAGAGAAACTAGTTCACTCATACATTGTTGGCAGGAATGTAAAATGTACAGCCACTCTGGAAAGAGTATGAAAGTTTCTTACAAAACTAAACATGTAACTACCATACAAACCAGAAATTGCACTCTTGGACATTTATCCCTGAGAAATGAAAAGGTATGTGCACGTGAAAGCCTGTACGTGAATGTTCATAGCACTTTTATTCATAACAGTCAAAGGCTGGAAATAGCCAAGATGATGCCCTTCAGTGGGTGAATGATTAAACACACTTTGGCTCACCCATACCATGTGTATTAGGCAGGGTTTTCCAGAGAAATAGAACCAATAATATGTGTATGAAAAGAAGAAAATATATATATATATATATATCTTCATTTATTAACAGAATGGGGCAAGAATTAAAATTGATCATTATCTTCCTGGAAATCCTTAGGTCATAGGGTCTATGAACCTTGCTAGCTGCATAGGATGACTCACCTATGAAGATGGGTGTAGCTCACCACCCCTGTAGATGCAGCCAGGCCCCTCTGGGAGCTGGGCCATGCTCCCCTCCTCCCTGCACTTTGACCTGAGTAACCTGCCTCCCCAGGCAGAGGCCCCAGAGTGCTGGGTTGACTCGCCACCCCTTCTTTCATGCCCTGAATCATGGCAGACCAAGCCACCAGAGCTAGGGTTTGGCAGAGTTAGATTTTCCCTTCAGGGCATGAGCCAGGATGTCAGATTTGGTGATTTGCAAATGGAATCTACATTCTACAGACGCTAGTAAATGTGTGTGTAGTGCAGCTGCTGTTTTGCCACCAGCTGTGTATACTAGGCAGCAGAACAAAAGTCCTGTTGCTGCAGACAATCAAGTCACAAATAACTAGAAGAACATGCATAGCTGCTCCTTGCTCAAGCCTGGCTTACTCCAGGCAGATGTTCTTACTGCCCCAAATCATGAAGAAAACTCTTTCAAAGATGCAGACAGGAAAGTCAGGTGATTTCCTCCCACAGAATTGAAGTGAAATGTATTTTCTGGATGGACAGAATTGAGATCATTTGACATGGAGCCCAGAATAGCAGATTCTGGGGGCTCAGAAACGTTCTTTATCCCAGTAACCTCATTCTGCATCTGTGGGTACTTATACATGAATATAGAGGAGCTGAATGTTCAAGGTTCAGTATCAAATGCCTATTTCCTGGCTGAAGCAAGAATAAAGCCCACAATGACTGGAATAGCCTTAAACAAGTAGTGTCAAGCTCTTAGCCTTTTCAACAAATGAATAACAGTGATCTGTTTATCCATGCATTCAAAAGCATTTATTGAACACCTACTATAAACTAAACATAGCACAAGACACCAGGGATTGAAAGATGCAAAACAGAATTCTGCCCTTGAGGAGGAATAGAGAAATACAGAAAATAAGACAGAGTAGTAACGATGTGATAGTGGAAAGCATGTGGTGCCACTGAGGCCAGGAGGAGAGACTTCTAAGTCAGGAGTGGAGGTTAGGGAAGGGGAGCCAGAAAACCTAACTAAAATGAGGAATGTATAGAAATGGGAGAAATGGAGAGAGTTTGAAAGGCTAGCTCTTTCAAGAAGCAAAGCTATGAAAACAAGAACTAAAAAATAGCATAGGCAAGTCACTTTATAACTTTGCAGTGTAGAAAACATTTTAGACTATGTATGATCCAAAATCCAGAAGCAGTGAGAGGAAAGATTGATAAATTTGATTACACTAAACTTTACAAAATAGGAAAAAACATCATAAGCAAAGTAAGAAAACAAAATGTAAACTGGGAAAATACAACATATCACGAAGGGTTAATGTGGTTAGTATCCTTAATTTAGAAGGAAGTTCTAAAAACAGAAGAAAAGGCCTCATGAGCTAAAGATCTGAATAGAACAATTCACAGAAAAAAAAATGCAAATGGCTTTTCAACCTGCTCGTATTAAGAAAAACACAAATTAAAACTACTCTGAAATTAGCAAAAATTCCAAAGTTTGACAACATATTCTGTTGGCAAGGCTTTTAAGAAAGAGGCACTCTCAGGCCCCCTCAGTGAAAACAAAAAATGATACAAGTGGTATAGAATTCAAAAAACAAGAATAAAACCAGCTTTAAGTCACCAGCAAGTCTAGATATCAGTGATAAAATAATCCTCCCCCCCACACAAAAAAACTTTTATTAGTCTAAGTTCTAAACTACTGCTGCAGTCACTATGGATTTTAATAATATATTTGTAATATATTTGCAATAATTATAGTGGTTTCAAAATAGCACTTTTACTACATGTTTTAATGACCATTGTATTTTATATGGACGTTAATTTGGAAACTTCCGACTTTAAGTTTAAAACAATGAAACAAAAGTATTAAGTGTGAGGTTTAAGTGCAAATTTTGGCCCCTTCATAAAAGATTGAATTTGAAAAAATATATTTTAAATTAAAATCTTATTTTAAAATTGTTTTTTGTTTTAAAACTGAAGTATAGATCAAGAAAAATAATGATTATCACCAGTGATTACATCATTATTGCTAAAAATATATTTTTTTCATCTAAAGGAAGAAGGGATGTTAAAATCTGATCCACTGCTGGTATCAGACACTGGTGTACACACACCCCTGAAGCCATCTTTACGGTGTTTCCTCTCAGCTGACAGCAGTGGCCTCTGAACTTACCCTCCTTCCTCTGGCTCTCCTCTGGTCCTTCCTTTATATCACCCCTAGCATGTTTCTACAAATCTAATTTTATTACCCACATGCAAAGTTCATCCCCTTTAGATTGATATATAGGTCCCCCAAACTGGTCTCATACTCTTTAAAAGAGAATAAAATCCATCAATCCTCCACGGAACTGAGGGAGGAAGTGAGGGTGCAGATGCAGAGAATGGGATGGTTTGGGGAGCCACTTAGGGGTTAGAACATCTAGGACCCGATCACAGCTGCGCGTGGGCAAGTGACGGAGGGGCAGGCCCTTCGGTGGGCCCTGTGGCTGGTGTGCAGTAGGTGGCCTGAGGTGGCACATCTCAGCTCCAGACTAACTAACCGGCTGGACTTGAGCACCTCTATCCCTTCACCTGCTTATACCTACTCTTAGGGATGTTGACATGATTCAATAGCACATGTGGTGCAGGGAACACATATTCCTTATCTGTCATTGTGAGGAATAACTGTTGCCCTGGGCAAGGATGTTATGTAAAGTTTCCTAAGACCAACATCCTTCCTCGAGGAGCTTGAGTGCAGACAGGCCACGTCTAGGTAGTGCAGGTCACATGGAGAAGGCAGAAAAGCAGAGTGGGAGTTGCTGAGCTGGGTTTGAGATCTGGTTGGTCCACCTACTGATCTGATGGAGGGTAGGGGACCCATCCTCTCCGGGCATCAGATTTCCCTCCTCTGTAGGAAAAAAACCCAGACCATATATTACACCTGATTCTGATAGACCAAATATAACTTCCAGAACCCCCAGCCACACACCCTCCATTCCAGCCACATAGCAGCCCTCACTGCTCTTCATCACACCAAACATGTTCAATCCTCCCAACTTTGGTCATGTTAAAATCCTGCTCTCCTTGTGCTCTACTATTTTTATTTTTATTTTTATTTTTATTTTTATTTTTTTAATTTTTTTTATTTTTTAATTTTTTTTATTTTTTTGTGGTATGCGGGCCTCTCACTGTTGTGGCCTCTCCCGTTGTGGAGCACAGGCTCCGGACGCAGGCTCAGCGGGCAGGGCTCA
>NC_041233.1:38781600-38823103 GCF_002837175.3 Physeter macrocephalus
TATTTTTTAATTTTTTTTATTTTTTTGTGGTATGCGGGCCTCTCACTGTTGTGGCCTCTCCCGTTGTGGAGCACAGGCTCCGGACGCAGGCTCAGCGGCCATGGCTCACGGGCCCAGCCGCTCCGCGGCATGTGGGATCTTCCCGGACCGGGGCACGAACCCGTGTCCCCTGCATCGGCAGGCGGATTCTCAACCACTGCGCCACCAGGGAAGCCCTCTACTATTTTTAAAACTAGTCAAGTACATGTCACGGTCCCCCCGGAATGAGTGAGCCCTTCAAGAGAAGAGACTTCCTTTATTCATCGCTGCAACAGCAGGTGTAGCCCAGAACCTGTCAGGTGGTAGGTGCATTTTTGGTAAGTGGTGCAGCGAATGATGCCCTGCAATAGAATATTACAGAATATTATCAGAATAGTTTCACATGAAAATCAATTCAGGCAATACTTAACGTTCGTTTACTGAGTGTTTGGTAGGGTGTTCCTGTCTTAGATATTTTGAAGAACTCTCGTAACGTAATGTGTCATCCCAGAGTAACCCCCAGAACAAGATGGACGTTAGCACAGCTTCCTGACACTTACAGCTGTCTTTCAGCGGTTCCGTTGGGAGGTGGTGAATTCTGTTTCCATAGAGGAATTGAACAGAAGTTGGACAAGGAGTGAGGAACTGCAGACCCTATCCGGTGGACACAGAAGAGGAAGCTTTGCTTCAGGTCTTCAGGAAGCTTACTTCCATCCAATTCTGAGATCAATTGACCTGCCACTACCTTGTCCTCATAGCGGCCACGTGAGCCTTGGAGTCAGACTCAGAGGAGGGTGACTTCAAAAGCCGGAGGTCCCATTCTGTATAAAATTCAGACCAGGGGGGCTTCCCTGGTGGCGCAGTGGCTGAGAGTCTGCCTGCCGATGCAGGGGGCGCGGGTTCGTGCCCAGGTCCGGGGGGATCCGGCATGCCGCGGAGCGGCTGGGCCCGTGAAGGTGACTTCAAAAGCCGGAGGTCCCATTCTGTATAAAATTCAGACCAGGGGGGCTTCCCTGGCGGCGCAGTGGCTGAGAGTCCGCCTGCCGATGCAGGGGGCGCGGGTTCGTGCCCAGGTCCGGGGGGATCCGGCATGCCGCGGAGCGGCTGGGCCCGTGAGCCATGGCCGCTGAACCTGCGCGTCCGGAGCCTGCGCTCCGCAACGGGAGAGGCCACACAGTGAGAGGCCCGCATAGGCTTGATGATGTCCATCTCTTGTCTCAACCACCCGAGTGACAACAACAGGGGCAAAGACCTGGAGGGCTGGCCCTCTTTCCCACCTGCCCCCTTCCAAGAGGAGGCACCACCACCTGGCAGTGTTCCCCCAACCTCTGTCCATGCAGTTTCCCATAGTCTGGTCTCAATGGTGGAAGTGTTCTGTACCCTTGTCTAGAGCTCATTGCCACCTTCATTGCAGAAATCGAGATTGTTAAAGACAAACCCAAACTAGCACTAGATTTCCTCAACTTCCCTCATGGAGGAAGACACGAGTTGCCAGAACACAATGACCTACCCTCCAGCTGTGAGCACTGAAGATCCTCCTGTTCACTCGGGTCTGTGTGCTCCACTGCACCAAGGCTCCGTGCACTGAGGCTGGCTTGGATCAGGACCTCACCTCCCCTGTGATGTCCTAAATTCCTGACTATAGATAGGATCTGCCTGCCCCACATGTAAAAGTCTTTCGTCTGCCTCCCCTCCATTCGGCTCACTGCCATCAGCTTTAGCTCACCAGTCCCTAGAATTTCTGCCATCCAAAACCACCACTGAAGTCCTCATAACCAAGTCCAGAGCTTTCTCTGTTTCTATGGCCAAAGCAGATCAGATTCTCAAAATCAGTGATTCCTCTTCCTGAGCACACACTTGTCTCTGTGGCCATGAGACAATTCTGGCTGATGAAGGGCAAGCATCACTTCCAGCCTGGCACCTGAAGGCCCCCACATGTGACTCCCATGCTCTTCCCTCTACTGGCTTCCTACAGTCTGAGGTGATGTCCTTGGAAGCCAGGTGTTGAATGGGGCTGGGGGGCAGGGTCAGGAGAAGGGGTCACAAACCAAAGGAGCCTGAGGCCTTGCATGGTCACCTGGAAGTAGAAGCCAACTGCCCAGCATGAACACACATTTTGTGTGTTCATGTGAATGAGGAATGAACTTTGTGTGCAGGTACTAAAATTTGGGTGTTTTTATTTACTACATCACATACTGTTAGGCTTCCACTCCTTGTGGGCTTCTGAGCATCTGATATTCTTTTTTTTTTTAACTTCTTTATTGGAGTTTAATTGCTTTACAACGGTGTGTTAGTTTCTGCTTTATAACAAAGTGAATCAGCTATACATATACATGTATCCCCATATCCCCTCCCTATTGCGTCTCCTTTCCACCCTCCCTATCCCACCCCTCTAGGTGGCCACAAAGCACCGAGCTGATCTCCCTGTGCTGTGCGGCTGCTTCCCACTAGCTATCTATTTTACATTTGGTAGCGTATATGTCTATGAGCATCTGATATTCTTGACCCAGATCACTGTGTGTGGCTCCCTGTCCCTGGATTTTCCCTTCTCAGCCAGGGTCAGTCTCCTCTGGCCACTGCCTGCCCCCAGCTCTGGGCAGAATTGGCCCCCAGGTGACCTGAGGGATCTCCAGGTGAGCAGCACAGAGTGGTTTGGCTAGCATGACTCAGGGTGAGTGAGTCCCTCCTGAAAGCCACTGCTATCAGCCACTTGGCTGCTTTAGACCTTTGAAATGAATAGAAAATCTTAAGAGGGGAGCCTGGGGTATATTCACTTGGTTATTTCTATGTAATTTTTTAGGACCAAGAAGTGACTGGGTGCTGGACCCATAATAAATTGTAATTAAAGATTTGCATATGGTCAATGTAACTATCTCTGTTTTCTCTTTGATAAGGTAGCTGAATTCCAACAGGAATAAATGCTTATAGAGGAATAATGGATCGTGTTCCTTCTGAACTGGTATGCCCTTGTCCTGGGCATGAGCTTTGAAGAGGAAGTGTTGTTGGACTGGGGTAGAATCTTGAGTTATGGCTCAGATGTGATACAGCTTTCCCCAGAGTCCACGGTCCACTTGATTGAGCCTGTTGGGAAGTTTGCCAGATGCAGTCTCACGTATGCCCAGAGGTAGTCCAGGAAATGTCATAGTTCTGGTTGTCAACAACTCTCTAAGGAGGCTTGACCAGACTCTTTGTTCTGAGCACGCTACAGCCAGCCTTTAATAAACTTAGCACGCCCATCAACACCCAGAGAAGCCTAACAAGGCACATCGTGGCCAGTCTGGATGCTCTGCTCTGAGGGAGCCCAGGCCTGCATGGATGGAGCACAGGGGCCAGACATTTAGGGCTAACCAGGCAATAAGGTTTGCCCTAGAGTACGCTGGCGCAATTAGTACAGGAAGCGGTGGGACAAAGAAAGACTCCATCAGGAAAAGAGACCTGTGAGCAGAGCACAAAACACTCAAGAGGAACTCTCCAGAGTGACACCCATCAGAGCCTCCATCTGGGTGCACCTCATCAGCCCAGGAGTGCTAAGCTCACACCCTGTGATGTACACAGGGATGGAGGGATGCATTTTAACAGGACCAGATCTGCCCTTTGGGGACTTCCTGGATAAAGCATGCTTAGCTGAATAGTCCAGCCCGAACCCTGTTTACAACACTCAACAGGGAGCCGAAGACCAGACCCCACAGCTGGTCCAGAGACCATGAGCCCAACCAACAGACTTATTTCACGAGTGAGGAGACTGAGCAGAGGTTGTGTGAAACAGGCTAGAACCCAAGTCAGATTCCAGTCTGAGCCTTTCCACGCCAGCACAGTCGTGTGTGCGCGCGCGCGCACACGCGCGCGCACACCACACACACACACGCACACACACACACACACACCAGCGATGCCCTTGAGGCAGTCCACGCTGAGAGCAAGCTGGAGTTACAGACCACAGATTCATATCAAATGAGCTCCTACAAGCCTCCTCCAAGCTACGTAGGCATCTGGAAAGAATTTCAGTGTGGCCTAGAAACCGTGTTTAGAACGGCATTTTCCCATAATATCCCCCTTTCTAAATAGGCACGTCACGGCTGTTCCAAGTCTGATTTCAAGCTCTAAAATTTGTTCAAATTCACACTGACTTGGGAAGAAAGGGGAAAAAAATTCATTGTGGGAGGCAAAAAAACGTACAGGGAGGTACAGCTAGTTCCCAACAACTGTCACAATAGCAGGCAAAACGGACCCACTCCAGCCTTCCCAGGAAAGGCACATGGCTTTGGCAGGGATGCTGAAGGGGACATCTGTGTAAGCCCAGCTCCTGCCAAATCTCCTGGTATTTATACGTAAACACAGGGGCGGAGTATTCCCTCCCTCCTCTACTGAAGGGAGGATGCTCATGTTTCCTTTTCCATTCTAGGCAAAAGCAGAGGGAGGGAATCAGAGAAGCTTACATCCCTATGGGAAGGACGTTATTGAAAGAAACGGCTATGGAGGAAGGACCATAAATTCATGTGAGGTTCAGAAAACAAAGCTAAATGTGTTCTTCCTTTTCCTGAGGATTTGCCTCTCGTTCTGTAGAGCTCACCAGCATAGGCAGCAGGGAATCATGTCTCTCTTTCCTTCTCACTGTTGATTTCCTGGGGTCCCTTCTCTTAGTAAGAGAGAAAGCCCTCTGAGGTTCCCCTCTCCTCTTACAGATGAATGCCATCGAGTGCTCCTTCTGACTGAGTTGTAGATAAGGACAAACTCAGAACGAATCGTCTGCAGGAAAGAAAACGAGCCATTCTCTGTTCACCGTCAACCCTCTCTTTGCACTGTGTGGATGGACATAGTTTAAAGCTCACAATTCCTCCCACTGAAAGTCTGAGAGTGATTGTTCTTGTTGGTGTCATTCAGTGATGGAAAGTTCCTCAGTGCCATTGGGCTCCAGGTGCGCCTCATCAGCCCAGGAGCGCTAAGCCCACACCCTGAGGGACTGCAGTTCAACATCCCAGATGGCAGCTCCCAACATATCTCAGTGTAGTGCCTGGAAGGCCATTGGACAGTCTTAAATACACAGAACCCTTAGATGATGATAAACTGTCTCTTCCCCATCAGATCTCTTCATGGTGGGCATGAGATATATTTTCTCTTTACTCTCCGCCCCTATTTCCTCCATCACAAACCCCGGAATATTTGTGCTTACCTGCCTCCCATTAGGATTGTATAATCTATTTCTTCCAATTTTTTCCTTGGTGAAACTGGAAGAGGGAAAGTTTGGTCTTCCAGCTCTTTTAGAATAAATACTCTATAAAGCGAAGGGACCTTTCACTTGACCATATGGAAAGCTTCTTCCAACCTACCTCTGGGCATTATTTGCTATTTCCATGTCTCTTTCCCCCTGCTTTTCTCCTTATGAAGGGCTAAAGGAGAGAGGAAAACCTCACACTGCTCATTAAAATAGATTTGAACCTGAGCTCCACACCCTGCTGGGTCTGTGACTTCAGGAAAACTGATCAGATTCTCTGGTTGTCCATTTACCCATCTCTAAAATAGAGTTGTTAATATCCACCTCATGAGGGTTTCTAAGAATTGGATAAAACAGGTAATGAGAACATTCCAGGCTTCACCACCCCAGTGTGTAAATTGGGTCACCTTTGCATTGAGAGTTGTGAGGCAGCCCCTGCTCCTGTAGGACCTCAGTTCCCCTGAAGTTTCCCCCTTGGGTATCCCTGGAGTGGACCCAGGGCTGAGGGTGCTCATCTCTACCCAGCAGACCTCCCTTCCAGCCTCTGTGAAGTTGTGCAATTCCTCAGCCTCTACTTCCATTCCTAACATTCTCTGCAGCAATTTGACAAATGTTTTTCTGGCTTTGGACAAAATTGTGCCCAAGATTTGTGTAGTAGAAGGGATCTCCTTTGCAAAGAGTGACTCTGACTCTGTATGTGCCCCTTCTCAATACCTACCACCCTTCATGGTCCTGCACAGCATTCTCTGTCTACCCACCATCTGCCTGTCTCCCTGTACCATGGACCATATGCATCCCCAAGTCTTAGATTTGTACAAGTGCTTCCTGCAAAGGCACTGTCAAAATTCACACATGCCTTCCTAGGCCCATTCCTTATTTATATTGGTTCCTTCAGCATGAAGTGAACTTCAGGCCACTGTGCACTTCCCACAGTCTCAGTCCTCGAACCAAGAGTGTCCACAAAAACTAAAACCAGTGTCTGGAAAAAACTGAAAAATACTTCCAGATTTAAAATGGCATTTTCTTCCAAATCCCATCAGTTCTATACCCACTAAAAGAAGACAAAATATACAATAACAACAGCAATAAAAATGTAAACAAAACAAAGACCATAAGCAGCTCAGTCAGGGCACCCAGCTTCATATATAAGGGGGTAAACAATATTTGGCAAATAAAATCAGTTCTTAATTGGCTGGACAAGGGGCTGATTGCCTATGTTTAAAAATGATAAAAGACCATTTATAGAAAAATGCAAATTTTTCTGAAACTTCTGGAACTACCCAAGAGGCATCACTTTGTGTGTTTTCTGTCTCATTGGAATGTCATGGGAACAAGGCAGGAACAGGGAAAAGGTGGAAATGTTAAACAACTAGCAAAAGAAACCATGTTTTATCTTGGTAAGAACACTGGACCCAGGCCAGACTGAGTGGGTCACCTCTACAATGGGCAAGGTCCACGCAAAACGGAAGAGGGGAACAAAGGGGCTGCCGATGGAAAAAGTAAAATCATCAATTTACTTATTTTGCGTCCTCTTCAACAACAACAAAACGTTTAAGCCATTTAGCAGAAAAGGAGTGAATGAGGAGGGGAGAACTCAACAATACCCTTACTCTCAGACCATCTGCAGGGCTGTTTTAGAGTGAGGAAGGCAGGCTGCCCAGTGCCAAACTCATGTTATGTAGGTTTCATTTTAACATTTGAAAAATAAAGGGCTTAGTTGAACAGCAGAAAATAATACCAGATTGTTTTAATTGAGACTAAACTTTTGCCTATTTTTCATCTGCAACTTGTCATGTTTTGTGTGCTTAAATTTTTGCTCTTGTTATTTTTCTCACACTTGAAAATGACATCAGTAGCACAACCATTAAGTTATAAATAGTTAATGTAGAATTAATATTAATTTGAGTCGTGCTTGGACCAGCTTTACTTTCTCTCCAGTAACAATAATCATTTCCTCTCTGTCGTCTGGTTAATTGTGGGTGGGTAGAGATAGGCACTTGCACCATTGCTAAAGAATAAACAAAGACCAGAAAATCCTTCAGAAGCCCCCTCCCACTCCTAATTCACATCAGCAAGGAAGACAGCATTGTCACCTGCACCCATATTCCCTTCCTTTCCCTTGAGCACCCTTGAACTTCACCCAAATTGTTTTGGCTCTTGTGAGTTGACATGGGAGAGGTCTCAGGCACATGGATGTCACACTGCCATGAGAAGGACTCTGGGGAGATAGTGTGTCATAAGGAACTTACTTCAGAACACAGGGGCTTTGAAGTGAACAGGGTGACATCCTCAGGGGAAAAGAAAATGTCAAGAGGACCAACTCTAAAAAGAAAGTGATTCATGGAGTTGCCATGAAATAAGTGATTCTAGCCACTTGCATGAGAGATTGCTCTAAAAGAAGATTACTAAATGCTATTATGAGAATAGACACTGGTGTCCACAAAGTGTTTCCAAGGAAAGTAAAGTAATTATAATGATGAATGTGTACTTCACAAGTCATGGTTTTAAAACTGTTTTCATAGCTAATATCTCATTTGATCCTTGCAACAACCTGAGAGATAGGCAGTACTATTTCCTTCTTTAACACAGAAGGCAAAAATGAGAGGAAAATCCTGAGTTTCTCCATCAGGCAAACTTGAGCTTGCACTGAGATTTTGTCCTTTACTTTCTTTCTTTGTTTAAAAAATTAATTAATTAATTTATTTTTTGATGGATTTTTTAAATTAGAATGAGACAGAATTCAGATCAAGCCTTTTTAAAATTTATTTTATTTATTTTTGGCTGCGTTGGGTCTTCATTGCTCTTCGTGGGCTTTCTGTAGCTGTGGAGGCGAGCGGGGGTTACTCTTCATTGTTGTGAGTGGGCTTCTCATTGTGGTGGCTTCTCTTGTTGCAGAGCATAGGCTCTAGGCTCATGGGTTTCAGTAGTTGTGGCATGCAGACTCAGTAGTTGTGGCTCATGGGCTCTAGAGTGCAGGCTCGGTAGTTGTGGCGCACGGTCTTAGTTTCTCCACGGCATGTGGGATCTTCTCGGACCAGGGATCGAACCTGTGTCCCCTGCACTGGAAGGCAGATTCTTAACCACTATGTCACCAGGGAAGTCCCATCCTTTACGTTCTTAACCTCTCTAAATCTTTCCAATTGCTGACTATAAAATGAGTTTCAATCATTACCTTACTGTATTGTTGTGAAATAAATGAAGAAATTAAAGCAGTTGTCAGAACTTAATAGCCACACACACAATGGTAGCTATTAATATAATAAATTTGAGAAAACTGAAATCTAGAGGGTTAATTTAAATTTGTGTAGGGTACACGAAAATAAATTGCCTGTGCAAGTAGTGTTTTTATTAAGGCTAAAGTCCAAGATCTTCCCAATATGTCAGTTACAACCATCAAAAGTCATACTATGAAGAGGTAGCAAACTTACATATGCTTTGGTAACTTACCACAAGATAGTAAAAATATGAAAATATGGTACAGTGGTATTCACTGTGGAACTATTTGTCATAGGAAAAGACTGGAACGGACACACATGGCTGTCAATAAGGGACTTTGGTTCAATCACACAGTGGAGTAATCTGAAGCAATAAAAAGAAATGAGGAATAGCTCTATATATTGTTATTGTGTGTTCTCCAACATAGAGTCTGAAGTGAACAAAGCAAGATGGGAAAGAAAGTATGTATATTATGCTACTACTTATCTATGAACAAAGAGAATCCTTATGTATGTAATTATTAACCGTATTAAAAGAGTGTAAGAGAATTCCATTTTTGGAAAGATGGAGTAAAGTACTTTTCCATATTCTTCCTGCTAAGTGCAACTAAAAACGTTGGATGATACATATAAAACAAATGTTAGATGGACTGTAGAGAGCAGGAAGACCACCTAGGAAACTTGGGAACCAAGAACAACATTGCGGTTAGTTCTTAGGTTTTCCAAACATGGAGCTGAAGAAGCCAGCTACCTAGAAGTACCAATGGTCACAGACAAATCACACCCAAACAAAAGCCAGCTCTTCTGAGCCAGAGGACCATAAAAGGAGCAGCCTAGCAAGACAGAATGATGACTCTACTCCAGTTAAACACCCCAAAGAAAACAGTGATCCCACTCACATCCACACCAGCAAAAGCTGAATGAGGAGCCTAGACTTCACCATTCTGCAGAAGGCACCCCAACACCCCTATTGATGTGGTGTCAGAGAAGGCCCAGCAGACAACCAGGACTTTTATACCTACCAGATGATAAAGATTCCTCTCTCCCCTTGCATGGTGTCATGGAGAGCATATGGAGAGCCTGAACTTCCATTTCTACCATGAAGTAATGAGATGCCCTTAACCTTCCCAGAGAGATGATGGCAGAGGAGGTGGTACAGGAAAGTCTGGGCTCTCACCACCACTAAGGGGTAATGAGGCCACACCATCTTTAGTATTAGTAGATCCATGAGGGGAGCAGTAACAAGGTATATCTACCACTCTCAGGGAGGTAGCAGTGGAGGCCCAGTGGGGAGAAGGAACTCCTCTCCCTTCTCACTAGTAATGAGAAACTCCCCCCAATTTGGATGGAGGCCCATGGGGGCCAAGTGGGGAAACTATATTTCTAACTCCATCTAGCCACAATGATACAGTAAATCTCCCTTTCCTTTGGTGGAGCACTGTCAGAAAAAGACAGCTAAAACAGTTTAAATAAGATACAGAGTATCAAAACATAATATGCAAACTGACAAGATTTCAATTTAAAAAATCACTTATCATACAAAAAACCAGGAAGATCATAAACTAAATGTGAAAAGAATAGATGCCAAAACAGAGAGACAGAAAGGTTAGAATTACCTGAGAAAGGTTTTTAAATTAGTTATCACAAAAATGTTTCAATGAGTAATTATGAACATGCTTGAAACAAATGAAAAGTAGAAAATCTCAGTAAAAAAATAAAAGATAGAAAGAAAAGCCAGAAGGAAATTTTCAAACTGAAAAATATAATAACAAAATTAAAAACAAAAAACCAAATTCAATGGATTGGGCTCAAGACCAGAATGAAGAGTCAGAGGAAAGAATTGGTGGACAGAACAATACAAATTATCTAATCTGAACACCAAAAATAACACAGACTGAAAAAAAAATATAATGGAACCTCAGGGACTGTAACAAAAGGTCTAAAATCACTGGAGCCCTGGAAGGACAGGAGAAAAAGGGTAAAGCTTAAAAAAAGTACTCAAAATAATAATGGCTAAAAACGTTTCAAATTTGAAAAAAAAAAAAAACCAATAAGCTATAGATTCAAGAATCAGAAAAAAATCCCAAAAAAGATGCAACCAAAGAATATACACCAAAACACATCATGGTTAAACGTTTAAAAAATAAAGACAAAGAAAATATCATGAAAGCATTAGGAGTGAAATTATACATTACCTATAGGGAAAAATAATTCAGATGATTTCAGATATCTCATCAAAAACCATAAAGGTTAGAAGGAACTGGAACACATTTTTCAAATGATGAAAAAAAAAGAACTGTCAATTTAGAATTCTATACCCAATGAAATACCCATTCCTTCAGGAATGAGTGGAAAGCAAGATATTCTCAGACAAAGAAAAGCTTAACAATTCATCACCAGCAGACCTAACCTAAAAGAATGACTAAAGAAAGTTCTAAAAATAGAAAGGAAACAAGGAACCTCGGAACATCAGAAAGGAAAAATTAACACATAAGAGAATCTATAGGTAAATGTAATACAGACATACCTCAGAGATATTGTATGTTTGGTTCCAGACCACCATAAGAAGGCAAATATCACAATAAAGGGAGTCTCATATATTTTTTTGGTTTCCCAGTGCATATAAAATTATGTTTATACTATACTGTAGTCTATTAAGTGTGCAGTAGCAATATGTCTAAAAAAATGTACAAACCTTAATTAAAAAATACTTTATTGCTAAAAAATGCTAAACCTTATTTGAGCCTTCAGGGAGTCATAGCCGTAACATCAAAGATTACTGATCCCAGATCACCATACTAGATATAATAATAATGAAAAAGTTTGAAATATTGTGAGAATTACCAAAATGTGACAGAAGGTGAGCAAATCTTGTTGGAAAAATGGCATCAATAGATTTGCTCAATGCAGGCTTGTCACAAACCTTTAATTTGTAAAAACAAAACAAAACAAAAAACCCCAATATCTATAAAGCACAATAAAATGAGGTATGCCTGTAGTCTTTCTTTCTATTCTTGATTTTTCTGTGTTATGATTGATGTGATTCTAAATGTATGTAGAGACAACTATAAATGAGGTATTTTAAAGGGACATAAAGGAAGATAAAATTTCTACATTGCACTTGAATTGGTGTAGACAGTGAGATGTATTTATACATAATATAATACACAGAGTAACCACTAAAACAGCTCTACAGGATATATGCTTACAACCATTATACATAAAATGGAATTCTAAAAACAATTCAAATAACCCACAAGAAGGTAGAAAAAAGAAAAAAACATTAAAAAAAGAAAATAAACAAAATGGAAGACTTAAGCCTTAACATATCAATAACTATATTAAATGTTATTGATCTAAACACACTAGTTAAAAAGCAAAGATTGGCAAAGAGGAATAAAATACACCACCCAACTATATTCTGTCTATAAAAAACTCACTTCAGATATAAAGGCATAGGCATACTGAAAGTAAAAATATGGAAAAAATATACCATGCAAGTGTTTATCAAGAAAAACAGGAGTAATTATACTGAAATCAGATAGACTTCAGAGTTAAAAAACTACTACAGAAAAAAAGAGACATTATATAATAATAAAAAAGGTCAATCCATTGAGAAGATATAACAATCCTTAAATGTATGCAATGAACAACAAATCTGCAAAATATGTGGATCAAATAGAATTGAAAGGAGAAATACACAAATCCACAGTTAGAACTGGAGTCTTCAACATCCATTTCTCAACAATTGATAGAGCAGGTAAAGAGAAAATCCGAAAGAATATGGAAAAACTCAACAACACCATTAACTAACAGGACATATTTGACATATGCGGAACATTCCATCCAACAAGAGCAGAATACACATTCTTTTCAAGGACCCACAGAACATTTACCAAAGTAGACCATAATCTGGGCAATAAAACAAACTGAAAAGGACTGAAATTATACAGAGATTGCTTTCTGACCCCAAAGGAGTCAAATTAAAAATCAATAAAATAAAAATAATAAGAAAATATCCAAATAGTTGGAAACTAAACAAAATAACTTGAGACAATGCATGGATTACAGAAGAAGTCTCAAGGGAAATCAAAAGTTATATTGAACTGACTGAAAATGAGATTACAACACATCAAAATGGGGGGGCACAGCTGAAGCAGTACTGTGATGGAAATTTATAGCACTAAAACATATATTAGAGAAGAAGAAAAGTCTCAAGTCAATAATCTAAGCTTCCACCTCAAGGACCTAGAAATGCAAGACCAAAAGCAAGCAGTAGGGGAAAAATATGAAGATAAGTGTAGAAATCATGGAAATAGAAAACAGTAGAGAAAATCAATGACTCAAAGAGCTGTTTCTTTGAAAAGATCAATAAAATTGAAAAACTTCTGTAAGATTGGCAAAGAGAAAAAGAGATGACACAAATTACCAGTATTAAGAATGAATCAAGGAATATCATTTCGGACACTGCATACATCAAAAGAATAATGTGGGAATGTTATTAATAACACTATACTTATAATTTGAAAACTTATGAAGTGTACCAATTCCTTGAAAAGAACAAAACACTTCAACTCATCAAATATAAAATAATTATATGAATAGCCCTAAGATTATTAAAGAAATTAAATTAATAATTTTTGGACACTGGGATGTGGCAGAAGTGAGATTGACTAACTCCCAGCCTGGTTGTAAAACCTACGGCACAATCTAATGACCTATCTTTTCCTTTTCTGTGGCAAATCTGGAGGTCATGAGTTGAAAATGGCAACATCATAAGATGGACTATCCCTGGATTTTGAGCCATCATTTAGAGAGGAACTGCCTGACCCAAATCAGCCTGTTGACATAAGGAAAAAATAAGGATTTATATTTATTTATTTGTATTTCAAGGCTGGGTCTCCCTGCTCTATCATCTCCCTCACTGCTTCCTTCTCAATGGACAAACTCATTGGTTTTTCCATGAAAAACAACCTCACTGCCCCTCCTTTGCTCATTTCTCTCCCTCTGCCTGGTCTACTCTTTCTTGATAAAGAGAGAAGACTCAAACTGTCCCATGCCTTCCCATCAAAACGCTGCTTGTCTTTCTTACGCTTATCTATATTTTCCCATTTTTCTAGTATTAATACAAATTACTATTTATTTTTAACACCTACACGACAAATATTTATAATGGAAATAACCATAGTGGGAGACAAAATAAGAACAGGAGAAAAGGAAACTGTCTTTCAAATGTCAGTTTACATTCTTTCTCCTTGAGTTGAACTATTACTTTGATGATACCAACAAACCACACTTCCTGATATTCAGATCCTTGTGAAGTTCCCCTCCACATTATCACATGACTGGGCCTGTAACTGCTTTGACCAACAGAATATAACAGAAGTGATGCTGTCCAATTCTGGGTATGGCACTCATTTGGTTTGGTAGCTTCGACTCCCTCCTCTTGAAAAGCTCTTCTTGGAATCCAGCCTGTGTGTCATAAAGCAGCTCAAGTGGCCACACGGAGAACTGAGGAACAGTTCTGAGGAATCCAGGAACAGAGCTGATGGCCCTAGATGAGCTCCCAGCCACGCTTTCCTGGCACGTCAGTCAACACTACCTGAACAGGAAAGCTGCCAAGTCAACCTGTGGAATGGTAAGTGACAATAAAATGGTATTTTAAGCCACTAAGTTGATTTTTTACCCAGAAATAGATATGTGAAACACTCCTCGATAAAGCCTCTGATGTTTACAACCGGCAATAATCTCTTTCTCCCGTGAGAGGCCATTGCACATTGGTGTAACCACTGGTGCATTTATCACTTACTGACGTACTGTAGTTACTGGTTTACATACCTTACTTTGGTTGCAAAACATGAGCTGCCTGAAGCAGGACCTGAATAAAATTAGATACTCAAGGCACTGCAGGATAGGGGTAAGAGTGGAGGCTTTGAAGTCAGATGAATACAGAACTTTGGGTTCTACCTTTTACCTTGGGCAACTTCTTTGAACTTCAGTTTCTTCATCGTAAAATGCAATTTTACATTCATTGCAAGAATGAAATGTGTCAACATAGGTAAAGCCTTTAGTTCAGTGACTGGCACAAAATAAACAGTAAATATTAGTGTGTTCTTATCCTTTCCCCTATCATCCTGCTCAGAATCTGATATATTGTGAGGCAGTAAGTCCTACCTGAGTAAGTAAATGATGGACGTGAAAGTGGCTGTGGCCGATTCAGGATGCCTGCACATTCTTTGACTCTCCTCCTTTCAAGAGGGGGCTCTTTGTCCTCTCCTCTTGAATCTGGGCTAGCCTGTGGCTACCCTGACTAACAGAGTATAGTGTATGTGACATGTGCCACTTCTGGGAGCCCTGACTCACCATGGAAAAACTCCATCTACACTGTTGAAAGAGGGGAGGGACCCAGCTGGACTCACCCTTCCATCTGTCCCCTCTTAGATACCAGGCATGTGAGTAAAGACATTTTGGACCCTTCAGACAATCTAGCCACCAGCTGAGGACCACCAAGTGAACTCACTCAACACCATGTAAAGTAGAACTACCAGCTAAGTTCTGACCAGATTCCTGACTCGCAACATCATGAGATGTAATCAAATGGTTGTTACCTGGGGAAAGTTTGTTACAGGACAATGGGTCTCTTGGGCTTATGGCTTCCTTCTTCTGTACCCCCAAGGAGCCCCTGGTGAGGAATCTCAGGGCAAGGAGCCCAGTAAATGTGTGTGTGCTTACGTCTTCCCCCAGGGGGCGCCACCGAAGTTTGATGATGATCATCTCGTCTTTCTGCAGCTCAGGGACGGCTGGTAAAAAAGTGAGTCCTCTAATGACAGCAGAGCCTGTGACCAGTCTATCCATGGGGCACTACAGAAAACCCCTGCCCCTGAAGTCCAGGACACTTTCTCTCCAAGCAAGCCTGCAGGGCACCTCCACCCACAGCCATCACGGCCTGTAGGACATGAAGCCATCAGTCCTCAGAGCCTGGCCATGTTTGCGGCCCCTTGCCTGCTCGCTCTGGCTTCACTGGAGATGGTCACCTGCAGATCATGCTGAGTGTGCTGTGGCCTTTGAAGAACCCTGTGCCCGGAGGTCAGCTGTGCTCTCACTCAGTCACTCTGCTGCCTGAAAGGTTGGACTTTGGGAGGGGGGACAGAGGGTATGAAGACACCCAATAACAGAGATTACCCAGGACACTTAGGAACTGATATGGAGGGAGACAAAAGTCAATCACAGCTCCCAATGAGCTGCCTCTGATGGCCAGTTCTCTAGCTTTACTTAGGCTTTCAGATCTTACTTTATAGGATTCTGTGGTCTAAAATATGCCATAAATCTCCAAGAGCCTTTCAGAGTCCTGCTCTGTGTTTCATTCACACGTCCTGACAGTTCTTGTTCAAGTGAGAAGCTTTGTGCAAAGACTGGCCGCAGCCTGGCTGGTCCCCCCTGAGCTCAGAGGAATAAATCTGTCAGTAGCTTGGCAGGACGGTACCCCTTCCCCGAGCTTTGAGATATGTGCACAGGGCAAGGGCCTGGGAGGATCAAAAGTCTGGGAATGTTTAATGGCACCAACGCTTTCCAAAAGCATGAGAAGAGAAGCATGTTCCAGGTTTTTCCCTTACATCTTTAAGATAAACACTGGTTGCAGTGAGGAAGGTAAGGCCAATCTACATTTTCTTGGCTCTCAGACAAACTCTGGTATTAATACAATACAAGCAGGCCTAAGGCAAAATGCCTAACTTGAGACATCATTAGACTGGTCCATGGAGCTGGCCTCAAGCTGAGGCCCAGGATGCAGGTGTGGGGACAGTGGGAGAGGCTGCCACAGATGGAGCTTCTACCATGCGCTGTCTTCCTAGGAGACTCACCTACCCACCAGTTCATCTTACCTTGCCTGCTTATACTTTAGAAATCCCTGAGGCAGAGCGAATGGGTACATGGGCACATGGTCAGAAGGCAAGCAGATGCCACCCGGTCCCCCTACACCTGAACGTGCTGGATTTGGGAGATGCACCCAGTGAAAGAGAGCTAGATGCAAACAGACAGGCTGGAGGTGTTGGGGAGCACGCCACACCAGTGTCTCTAGAACCCCCGAGCATCTGGAAGTCCTCCTGGACTGACAGGATATTTATCTCCTGGACGCCTCTCCTGATGACCAGTGCAGGCCACATGGAAACTCTGGTGAGTTTTTTGTGGGTGTGTGTGTGGTATGCGGGCCTCCCTCTGCTGTGGCCTCTCCCGTTGCGGAGCACAGGCTCCGGACGCGCAGGCTCAGCGGCCATGGCTCACGGGCCCAGCCGCTTCGCGACACGTGGGATCCTCCCAGACCGGGGCGCGAACCCGGTTCCCCTGCATCGGCAGGCGGACGCGCAACCACTGCGCCACCAGGGAAGCCCTCTGGTGAGTTTTAAATAAAACATATTCTGACTTTCTCTTCATGTTTCCTCCCAACCGCTTCTCTCAGCTAGAAATCATAAACACGGGGATGCAAAGGGTAATTCCTGCCAACATAGAAATGACTGATGCTCCCTCTTAGGTAATCTTCAATAATATAAAATGATACTCAGAGATTTGGTCTATCTTTATCAAATAAATCTATTTCGAAAGGTGGAAAGGCAGGCGCTGTGGCAGGCTGTATGACGAGATGTTGAAACCCCAAATTGCTTGAACAGGCAGCTCTCTGTTCTGAAGATTAACCGGCTCTGGCCTCCCTCCCTTGTACACACGCACACATACTCCCTATGTCTTTATTTCTTGGGAGCCAGAGTCCTCTGGTTAGACTGGATCATGCATTCTCCCATGAAGATATCTACTTCACAGCTGCTCCTGACTATTTGTTTTTTTAGTGCCTGGTCTCTCTTCTCAGTTACTAGCACACCGTCCAAAGCACTCAGCCTGGATTCCAGTTCCTAGCTGTGTAACTTGGGGCACCCTGTGAGACCTCTCTGTTCCTTGGTTGCCCCATTTATAGAATGAGTCTGATCATGGCACCTGCCTCCTGGGTTTGTTGTGAGGGTGAAGTGAGATAATAGTCATGAAGCATGTCAAATAGTGCCTGTAACTCAGGGAAGCATACAACTAGAATCTGCTGTTCCTGACCCAAGGTCCAACATGTGGGTTAGATTGTCTTGAAGATACGTTCTCACCTGGAGTCACAGTTGCGGACTTAGAAAGACCCAGATGATCATCCAGTGATGCTTCCTTCTGCTGGAGCAGTGTTTCCCAAACTGCATTCCAGAACACCCCTGAACCCTGAATGTTCAGCCTCTATCATGTTGTACAAAGGTGGACACACATACCTTAAAAGATGTTATATTATCAAATCAATCTGAGACAGAACATTCTTAGCTCCTTCCTGAGAAAATCTGCAGTAAAGATACAGGCTTAACTTGTTTGAAGCTAGTATTTCTAAACTTTAATTTTCTATAGAACATTTTCTGGGGAGCAGCTAGTCACACAGAACACGAGTTTGTTGAAAGCAGAGATTGAGAAAAATCATGTCAGGACCTTTCTTTTACATGACTTACACTTGAATACTTTCAGAGCCAGGGGACCCACCACTGAGTAAGGCTGATGGTGGTACCCGCCTTCATGCTGAGTAGCCTCCACTTGGTGATCTTAAATCCACAAAATAGATCCCGTAGAAGATGCTCCTTCTCTCATCCACCTTCATGTAGCCATCAAGACCCCTCACACCCTAACCAAATAAAATAAAATTATAAATAAATTCTTGTCATCTGGTTCATTGATCTCTAGTGGTGGTGGGGTATTGTTAGTTAGTTGGTAGCTTGTCAGCTTGTCACTCAGAGCTCATTTGACATGAATTTCAGTCCCTTTTGCCATCCTGGTCACTCTTGTACTATGTTCCAATTTACCTATTTCTTCCTCAAGTGTGAGATTTGAATTATTACTTTCTCTGTCCTAGATGCCATCATTTTGTTAATCCAATTTTAGGGTCACAGATGCATTTATAACAGCAGTGCCACAGCTGTTATAATCCATAACATACCAGACTGAGCTCTCTACAGCCGTATAAAACCCCAAGTCATGGGGGAAGCTTCTATGCCGGCTCTTCCCCCATCCTGCCCTTTCGTGGATGGGGACATTGTAAATTCATGGTCTTGAGTCAAATTCCACTTTCTTCTCTAATGCATAGTATAAATGACTGACCAAAACAGAAAAATAAATACAAAGAAGAATTACATAAATATCTCCCATCTGTGTAAAAAATTAAAGATGTAAATATACACACATATATACGCATTTACATCTTTGTATTTGCATGGGCATACAATTTTCTGGAAGAATATGCAAGAAACCATTAATAGTTGCTGTATCACATGCGTACGATTAGAGGATCTGGAATGAGATATTGTATACTTTTAATAACATTTAAATATTACCATGTACATGTATTTCTTCTTTGGCAAGAAGAGGACGAGATAAAAACATTCCTATATCTTTGGTTGGAGTCAACTCATTAATCTCCCTTATAAAGTTTGCTTCTTTCTCATACACAAACTTGATGAGCTTGCCTGCTTAACCTTCAACCAACATTTTTTTTTTAATGTTAGAAATAAAAAGGCGAAAGAGAGAGCCAGGGGCACACACCAGAGACCCTCCCTCAATGGCAACATCCTACACCCCTTACATAAGAATAACCATCTAGTTTGGTTTTTCCTAATAGCCCTTTCATGCAGACCACATTTCTGCATCTTTCTTCTAATAAAGAGTTTTCCTTTCTTCAAAAATGAAAGTTGAAGCAAGAATTCAGTATGGGAGAGGGAAGGTGAATGTCACATACAAGCAGATGGCCAGGGGAGGTGTCAAGCATGGCTGCAGAGAGGCGTGCTTCCTCCATATGCTCCGTACTGACTGCACACCTAACCTCACAGAGACTGGGATCCACTGAGCAGACTACTTCATTTTCTGATTCGCATTTCACTCAGGATCCTTTCAGTCCAGGAACCTCAAAGAATGACTCCAACCAGAGTACTTTGGTTTATCCAATGTCCTCTTTTACTCATCCAAATAGAGCAGATGGAAGCTATAGTCACAGGGGAGGTGCATGTAGGGAGTGGTCCCAGGGATGTTTTGCACAGAGCCTGCTGTGGAGATGCTCAGATGTACCTTTGAGAAGTATAGCAGGTGGCTGAGCAAGCCCAGGGCAGAGCAGAACTTTCAACGCAGCACTTTCCTCCCTGGCCTGGTCTACATGCTTTGGATCTCCCACACTACCCCAAGCTCTCTAATATATTCATCTTCCTATTCTCAGCAAGTGGCACTGAGCCCAGTGGCCACATGGCCATGAGCACTGAGGGAATCAGCGTGTGTTCTTTTCCATGGATCACTCTATTTTTTCCACCTTGGAAATGGTCCACAATTGACTCCCAATTCCAGCCCCTTTGGGCTCATCCACTCCACAGCTTTGATGTAATAAACTCCAAGAAACCTCCCCAGAGATAGGAGTGCTATGTATTCACTCCTAATTACCCTCAGCATCATAGGACATATAATTCAGGGTAACATGAAATCCTGCCCTGGAAACACTCATCACTTGGACAAAATTTATACCAAAATATTGCTCCAGTGCAGTGTTATTTGAACGTAGAAGGCAACTTGCTAGAATTTAGCAAGAGGAAAGCTATATATAACTCGTTCGGGTGGAGTTAACCTCTGTATGGACTTCCTCTGGGATCCGCTGCATTTATCACACACCAGGACTATTAATGCCATGGAGGATTGCTATAATATAACACACACGTACTGTCATCATCTTGGAATAACACAAAATCAAGACGTTAACTTGGGCTGGGGTGGACCCCTCATTTTGGAATTTCCACCTCAGTGCCCACTGAACTTGCAGTGCAAATCCACAGATTTCTAGACTTCGATTCACATTTGCAGCTCCATGAAGCCAAATATCCATGAGAAAACTGAAAAGCTCCGTTAAAACTCTTGCTTTGGGCTTCCCTGGTGGCGCAGTGGTTGAGAGTCTGCCTGCCGATGCAGGGGATACGGGTTCGTGCCCCGGTCCGGGAAGATCCCACATGCCGCGGAGCGGCTGGGCCTGTGAACCATGGCCGCTGAGCCTGCGCGTCCGGAGCCTGTGCTCCGCAAAGGGAGAGGCCACACGGTGAGGGGCCCGCGTACCGCAAACAAAAAAACAAAAAAACTCTTGCTTTTTAAATATCCAAATGTCTGACTGTGTCTAGCAAAAGCATCTGGAATACGTACTGCTTTGTTTCTCAAAGTGTAACCCATGTTTGGAAGCCCACAGACCTTTGTAGGACCTCTGGCCATTCAAACTCAGACCTGAAGCTTAAATTTGAAAATGACCAGTAAACAACCCCAAGGCGTGTGGAGCTGCTTCTCTCTTTCCTGGGCCTCTTGGAGCAGTTGTGAACCCAAAGACAACTGGATACAGCTATCTGGAGGGATGAAGCTTGGCAGCCTTGGGGACGTGGGGTGAGGCTCGCAGTGAGATCTCAGCAACATGTGTTGGACGAGTTTTGAACGTTGCGTGGCGAAGCCCTGTTCTGAGATGATCTTTAATGCTAATCCTGTGTCCTACAAAGAGAAGAACATGCAGGAAAACTCCAGGAAGGCACAGCTGGCCAGTGGGTCAGAGTCAAACACCAATCTTATAAAGAGGAAGCGCTGCTTTAAACTTCGGTTTCTGTGATGTGACCTCCCTACCCAGGAGTCCTCAGGGAATCCCTTTCCATCTTATCCATCTAACATCTGAGACCTAACATTGCTCAATGATAAGTCTCCACTCTGTGCCCATCCATCTCCTTACCACCATCCTCATTAAGCTCTCCTCTACTGGTTGTCTATGCCCCCTTGCCTGGAATTCTTTCTCCATTCTGAACCTTAGTTTACCCATGTGTAAAATGGGGAGACATTTTCCTAGGATTTTTAAAGGATTCAATGTGACCATTCAGGTAAGGGCTCAGCCTTGCACATGGGAAGCCCTCGATAAATACTCCGTGGACAACCTTTATGGGTTAGTACAGAACAATGTCTTGGAAGTCAGACTGAGTCTCTAACTGGATAACCTTGAGCAAGTTAGGAGCCTACCGCATAGGATGGTTAAATTGAGTGAGTTAGCCATGTAAAGCACCTTGAGCAATGCTTGGCACCTAAAAGATGCTTGATAAATGTGAACCATTTGGATTATTGTCCTCTCCGAGGAAGACCTGCTCTCTCTCCTTTGTCACAGTCCCCTCATGAGCAATGTTAGACTCGAATAATGAGTGATTCTAGAATGACATCTTTTGGCTGTATCTTGTTTCCAGGGTGTGTGTTTTTCACTTTGGGAAAAATCCACCCCTTATCTTTCCAGTAGGAGCCCAAATATATCTGAAGGACTAATTGGTGCTGAACTATTGCTTACTTGATGCTATGTATGTTTTCAGACCTCTGCATGTCTTCAGGGATGAAGCAGACTCCTGCTTTGAGTGATTAGCCTAGGTGATGAAGATTTCCCATGGGTGTTAGGGGAGATCAGGGCCCCTGGAGCAGCTGCTGAAGTGTAAAGGGAAAGGCTGTGCTCAGGGCAGGTTCTGGATTTGATGTTAGGCTCTTCACTCCCTGATATGGTCCCCAGGGCTAACCTGCTTTCTACTGCGGTTTGTCTTCAATGGAGGGACTGTCCTCACTGCCCAGCAAATGTGCCTGTAAACTGCAAACCCACCTGATCTCTCCCCAATTTCGTTTTTTTCTTTCCCTTTGGCTATCAGTGATTTATTGGTTGAGATAGAAATCATTTCCTAATTTGCCAGGGAAAACAGTCTCCTTTATTTTCACTAATTGAGGTATAATTACATATTTACATGCCATCAAGTTCACCCTTGCATGTTCAGTGACCTACTGGGACTCGGGGAACTGGGGCCTGTGAGGAGTGGATGGACTCCCCACTCAGAGGAGGATGTGCCGTCCATGGGAGCAGAAGAGGTTGGTAAGTTTTGACTTGACAAATCCCTCCATCTCGGCCCCACCGGGGGAAGGGGATACACTCCCTGTCCTGCCCGTGCTTCCTGCTCCTTGCAAGGGCACCTCTTCTCACCTTGACCGAGGGAGGCCCATGGGGGTCCTGGAAGTCTTCACTTTCAAGGAACCATCTTAGCTGGACTCCGAACTTCCTAGGTGGTTACTAGACATTCATCACTTTCTAATCACTGGTTTTATCCTGCTTAACCCTGATGCTACTGTCTTTACCACTCTGGAAATTAGAGAAAGAAAGAAACTCTAGAAGCCTTAAAGCTCTTATTTCAGTGGGACCCCAGCAGGGCAGAGTTACCAGTGGGCAGCTATGAAAAACAAAATCCTTGGGGGGTGGTCATGTGGCCTTGGACTGCGCCCTGTCTCAACCTGGTGATGCCCAGATGACTCCATCATCCCTGATGGCAGCTGAGACAGGAGGGCCCAGCCCCCTCCATCCCAATGGCCGTGCACCCCACCCCTTGCTCTATCTCCCTCTCTCTCTCCTAATCCCAGCTTCACATAAGGCTCCAAATCTACCCCTCACACCTGGGGCAGTATTTTTCTCTCACTACCCAGTCCAGACCTCACCACTTCTTCTCCATCTGTGACAAGAGCCTTCAACTGTTTCTGGACTTCCAGGCCCCGTTTCTCAGAGGTTCTTCCCTAATTAAGTCCAAACAGCTGAGGTGACCAAAAAGCCCCAGGATCTGCTGGGTGGTGGTGTCTCTGTCCACCCTGATGTGCAGCCTCAGCACCCACTAAAGCAACCACCAACAGCACGCCTCCTCCTTCACCCACACTGTCCCCACATCCCAGCCCTCGGAATCCTCTCATCCCCCAGGTCTGCCCACATGCCACCTCCTCCTTGAAGCCTTCCTTACCTCCCCAGCTGGTGTGTCTGCTCCCTTGTTGAGCCTCTCCAGCTCACTGATGGCTCACAGATCCCTTCTAATCTGTGTGGTCTTGATTTGGGGCATCTATCTCCTCTGCCATACCACTTTCTGAGGCTTGTACGTGTTGGCATCCCCATGGGTGGAGTGTGAAATGTCAGTTCTCCCACGGGGCTTGGAATACTGAGGAGGGACCACAGTAGAAGAAAACCACAGCTGGTGGCACTGCCCAGTGTCAGGCCTAGGATGGCACACTTGGCCAAGGCCGTGGCCTGGGGTGCTGTGTTGGGCGTTGCAGTGGACACTTATATGCACAGAATCGTCAAATGATTCAAGTAGACCAAGCAGGCAACCAAGTCCCTGGAGGAGACCTGTGCCACTGTGGAGGAATGGCTGCCCAGGAAGAAGTGGGGGGAGATCAATGGACTGTTGATAGGCTGTGGCCAGCAGACCTGTCTGCCATCTGCCCACGCTGCCAGGCCTGCATCAGCTGGGCCCTGTGCATGGCTGCGCGGGGTCTCTGTGTACCGGGAGGCCTAGGCCTGGGCTGCTGTCTGACCACTGTCTGTTACGCGGCTTTGCTGGAAAGTTGCAGCCTATTTATAATAAATCCTGGGGGTTGTTTGCAAGAAAAGAAGAAAAAGGAAAAACAGAAGAAAACCAGAAAGAACCACATTTCCATAGCATGCCGCTTCTCATCAAGGAGCTTATCCCAGGATCCTGCCCAAGGCCTTGATAGCGAGAGAGCCCCCAGCTCAACAAGGTCCTGGAGACCCTGAGCTTTTACTCAGTCCCAGACACCAGCAGCGGGTGGTAAGCATCTTGTCCAGCCATGGTTTCCCTTACAGCGGGGCCAAAAATGTCACCATTCTTGGTTAAATGAGTCTTGTGACAGAGAACTCTGATGAAGGCATATCTTTCCCCCAGGCTTGTGTGGCCTCCATGCCGACCCTGTCTTTCTTTCTTCCAGATGATATCCTTCTGTTCCTCCCTTGCTTAATCCAGATCAGATAGTTGAATCTCCAGGCCTATTTCTCTGGTCAGTGCTGACCTCGCAGGAAGTTCATGTGGAGGGCACTGACCCTCCTAGAGGAGAAGAAGCAAAGAGTGCCAAGGAAGGAAGCCAGAAGGCAGGCCTAACGGAAAATCCTGGGGAAGTGGGCCAGAGCGTGCGTGGGGAGAGGGATGGAGCCCTACATCCCTCAAGAAAAAAACTTTACAAAACAGAGCCTGAGGCATTCCATCCTCTGCCTCCTGTTCACTCCCTTCTTGCTTTTTCTGGAAAGAACATTTAGCTCTTGGTTTCCTATAGTTCTCATTGCCTCCCTGACTTGTCAGGAGTCAGTGCACCCCTCCAGGAAGGTTTCTCTGAGTTTACCTGCTCTGTGTTGGGGGTCCTCCTCCAGTGGAATGTCAAAGATGCTGTACTATGGTTGTCAGCTCCCAGTTTCCTTGCCCAGGAGGCTGTGAGCTCGCTGATGCCATTCATCTCTGTATCCTCAATTCCCAGCCCTCTGCATGGCTCAAGTTAGCTTTTGCTGAAGGCTCACAACCACACGCCCCGCATCTCTCTCCAGCTCCCTTTCACCCCCTCAAAGACATTGTCCTGGCCCACAGCCATAGCACCTCTTGCCCAGGCAGCTCCTACTGTCTTCTATCCCCCCAGCTCTTCTCCTCCCTCTGCTGCGGCCAGTACCTGCTTACCTGTCACCAAGGGGGCATCTCAAAAACAGCAGAAAGACCTGGACTCAAATCCCAGCTCTATCACTTGCTGGCTGTGTGACCTTGATTCAATATCTTACTGGGTTGGTCAAAAAGTTCCTTTGGTTTTTAAGTAAAAATAAAAGACACAGTTTTCATTTTCACCAAGAACTTTATTGAACAACATATTCACTGTTTTGTCCCACTATCTTCTGCCATTTTTCAGGCAACTTCATAATTCCATCTTCCCAAAACTTTTTATCTTTCAGAGCAAAGAACTATTCCAGCTGCCTTTTACAGGCTTCCAGAGAATTGAAATTTTTTCCATTAAGAGAATTTTGTAAAGACTGAAATAAATGGAAATCCGAAGGTGAAATTTCTGGTGAATAAGGCAGATGAATCAGAACCTCCCAGCCAAGCTCTAACAGTTTCTGCCTGGTCATCAAAGAAACATGAGGTCTTGTGTTATCCTGATGGAAGATGATGCATTTTCTGTTGACTAATTCCGGATGCTTTTCATCGAGTGCTGCTTTCAGTTGGTCTAATTGGAAGCAGTACTTGTTGGAATTAAACATTTGGTTTTCCGGAAGGAGCTCATAATGGAGGACTTCCCTTCCAATCCCACCATATATACAACATCACCTTCTTTGGATGAAGACCGGCCTTTGGTGTGGTTGGTGGTGGTCCATTTCGCTTGCCCCACGATCTCTTCCGTTCCACATTACTGTGCAGTATCCACTTTTCATAGCCCATCACAATTTGTTTTAAAAATGGAATGTTTTTGTTATGTTTAAGTAGAGAATCCCATGCAGAAATATGGTCAAGAAGGTTTTTTTTTGCTTAACTTATGTGGAACCCAAACATCAAAGCGATTAACATAACCAAGCTGGTGCAAATGATTTTCAACGCTTGATTTGGATATTTTGAGTATTTTGGCTATCTCCCACATGGTATAACATTAATTGTTTTCAATTAAGGTCTCGATTTGATTGATCGCTATCAACTTCAACTGGTTTACCCGGCATGGAGCATCGTCCAGCGAGAAATCTCTGATACAAAACATCGCAAACCACTTTTGACATGTTCGATCAGTCACAGCACCTTCTCCATATACTGCAAAAATCTTTCAGTTGCGTTTTTATCTTTCTTGAAATAATAAAGCATAATATGCTGAAAATGTTGCTTTTTTCCTTCCATCTTCAATATTTAAATGGTTACACAAAAATTCACCAATTTTGATAAGTTTTTTTTCTAAATGCATGCTGATATGACAGCTGTAGCAATTCAATCTAACAAAATTGTTTCGAATGAAGTTAAAGACAACTAAGCGCTACTAGAGCCATCTTACGGAAAAAACCGAGCTAACTTTTTGCCATGGTCCTATTATTTACTACTAGACTACTAGACTAGAGCCATCTTACGGAAAAAACCGAACTAACTTTTTGCCATGGTCCTATTATTTCTAGGACTCGGGTTCTCCATGTCCACAATGGATGCTTATGCATCTTTGATTGCAAAAGCTGGATCACGTGTTAGAATACATCAGGCATTGAGCCTTTTTCTCCATAACATGGAAAGTTAAATAAGACAATAAGGCCCTCTCTCCTGTCTCATAGGAAGTAGCACAGAGCAGCCAGAGCTGCAGGCGTCTGGTTTCTTCTCTGCTGGATGGCAGAGGTTTCAAAGACAGATACTCTACAGCTTTTCCCATCGCAGATGTCCAGCACAGTCCATGCCTCACAGGAGTCACAGGTTGGTGTTTGTAGATCAGGTAGAAGGACCCACCCCAGGGCATTTCCTTCAAGTCTCAGGTATAGCCTTGTATCATGCCTCTGTTTTATGTGGCGTTCCCCATCTAATTACTAACATCATGTTCCCTCCTGGCACCCCCCGCCCTTCAGCCCTGACTTCTGGCACAGAAACAAGTGCCGCAGGGGATCAGAGATCAGGGCGAGGTTCCCAGTACCCAGCCCTCTGTTAGCATACGGTGGGAGCTCAAATGCCCTGAGGGCTGGTGGAAGTGCTTTCACATGCATCCCTAGTGTAAGGGAAGTTCCTTAAGAGGTTAACTGTTAGGGGTGAACTGTGACCATGTGGGGTGGGGATAAGAGTAGAAGGGGAGGTATAAGAAGCAGAAGAGAACTGGGTGAGGACGGCCTGGCAAACAACATCTCCGGGGGAAGGTAAAAGGACAAGTCAGGAGATACCGGAGGGTTAGGGAGGACCTCTCATCAGGAGCCCAGAGCTGGTGGGAGAAGGACATGGGAGCAAGTGGGCCAGGTAGAAAATAAGCCTGTGCCCAAGAAACTACATTTACCAGCAGATTTGGGCATCAGCAGAAGTGATTTGGGAAGACGTGCTCACAGGCCTGGGATATCCTGAGCCCAAGGTGCTGTGTCTGTCCCTGGTCAGTCTGGCTGGAGGCTACCTCTCCACAGAACGGACCTCAGGGTCCAGCAGCCTCCCTGACTCTGTACTCCTTCTCAGGGCATGACCCATCACCAAAAGACTCCCACTCATGTCCCTCAGATCACCACCGGAGTGTGTCCACTGCGTGCCTGTGTGAGCTGTCCTAACCACACTCTGTGGAAAATGTGCTAAAAACCAGACCAAGGCTCAGCCCCCAAGCAAGACTTCTTATTCTGCTGGGCTTCATCCTTAGCCCCCTGGGACCCAGGGAGAGACTCCTCACTTGCATCCCTGACCCTAAGCTAGCTGCTACATGGCAGACATTGTCCTGAGTCCTTTACAAGGCCTTTGAGATGGATCCCATCAGTGTCCCCATCTCACAGATAAGGACAGAAGCATAGAGAGGTTCAATGAGTCCCCTGAGGTCACAGTAGGTATGTGAGAGTCCCAGGCTCCATCTGAGGCTGGGTGATTACAGAACCTCACACTTAACACTCTACTATACTGCCTACCCCAAGCCCGGGAACCTCCCCTGGTCCTGGTCCCAGTTCTACTATTTCCAGAGCAACACTAACTCAACCACACAGGTAAAGTTGGTCCCCAAAAGGACGAAGATTTGGTCAGGTCTAACCCCCCCACTGCTGCCTCTATGACAGGATATGGTGGGGCGACCCAAGAGTGAGGGTTTGGACTCCAGAATCCCAAATAGTGCAGGTGGGTAACATACTCTCTTCCCAAGTATTTTAGAGAGAAGGGGGACTCAGGAGCATCATTCTGCTTTATCGCAAATCTAGACCTGACCGCTAATATCTAGAGGAAATCAACATTGGTGGTAACTCCATTCCTAGGCGGAAACTTTGCTCCCTCAACTTTACAGGGTGCCTCCTGGGGCCCTGGGGTGCTCCATGATCAAAGGGCAGTCTGTGGGGTTGAGGGTGCAGCTCTGGGCAGTGGTATCCATGTGGAGCCCACGCAAAGGCATATGAGAGGAAATAAAAGTAAGAAGTCAGCAGATTTAAATAAAAGTAAGCTCAGAGTCAATAAAAGTAAGAAGCATGACCTACAATTTTCTCTCTTTCCTGGAATAACGCATCTGAAATGTATTTCATATTGGCCTTTTCTTTAAAAACCTCTTGACTGCCTCATCTTCTTAATTACCCCACTCTGGATTCTCCCCCTATACTTTCCACCTTTCTTTGGTCTTTTTTTTAAATAAAAACTTTTACTGAGACAGCTATAGATTCATATGCAGTTATAAGAAATAATACAGAGAGATCCCATATACTGTTGATCCCATATCCCCCAATGGTAACGTTTTGCAAAACTACAGTACAATATCACAAGTATGATATTGACTTTGATACATTCCCCGAATCTTATTCAGATTTCACTAATTTTCCCTTGTACTCATTTGTGTCTGTATTTAGTTTCACACAAATCTTAAAATATTCTAAGTGAAAAGATCCAGGTACAAAGGGCCACATATTGTGCACTGCAATTCACAAAGCCTACAGTGTTGTAAATGACACCTATCCTCAAAAGAATGTCTTGGGTTCGAATCTATTTGTAGGAAATGTCCAGAATGGGTAAATTCATAGAGAGGAAAAGTAGATTAGTGATTGCCAGGAAGTGGGAAGAGGGGGAATGGGGAGTGACTGCTAATGGGTACAAGGTTTCTTTTAGTGGTGTTGGAATCTTCTAGAATTAAATAGTGGTGACGGTTGAATAACCTTGAGAATGGATTAAAATCCACTGAATTGTACACTTCAAAAGGGTGAATCTTGTGGTATGTAAATTATATCTCAACGTAAAATAAACAAGCATTTAAAATAAAATGCTGCTACTTTCTGGCCTCTATTGTTTCAGATGAGAAATCCACTGTCTTTACAAGTGGAGTTTCTCTCTAGATTATGTGTTGTTTCTCTCTGACTGCTTTTAAGATTTGTTTTTGTTTGTTTTTACTTCTCTGAAGTTTAATTACAATGTGTATTGGCATGGATTTCTTTGGTTTATCATGTTTCTCATTTGCTCAGCTTCTTCAATCTGCAGGGTTTTGTCTTTTACCAAATTTGGGAAGTTTTATCCATTATTTCCTTGAATAGTCTCTCAGTCCCACGCTCTTTATACTTTATTCCGGAACTCTGATAATACAAATATTGAATTAGCTGTTTTTGTTCTACAGGCCCATGAGGCTCTGATTGTTGTTGATGTGCAACTTGACTGACCACAGTGACAGAACGTGATGAAGCATTATTCTGATGTTTCTGTGAGCTGGTTTTGATGTGCTACTTGACTGACCATTATTACGTGATTCCTTTTCTCACAAAACTCTGAGATTCTGTCATTTTTCTTCATTATTTGTTCTTCTCCTCCTCAGAGCAGATAATCTCTATCTTTAAGTTCATTGACTTGTTTTTTTAATAACAGCTGCTATTATTTATTGAGTGATTATCGTATATCAGGTTGCTATGCATGTATCATCTTTAATTTTTACAGCAACCCTGTTAGATAGGGTTTTTTTGATTAATTCTTTCTTTTCCAACTCAAATCTGTTCTTGAATTCCTTTAGTGAATTTTTCACTTCACCTTCAAAATTTCTATTTAGATTTTTTTCATATATGTAATTTGTCTATTTTTTGACATCCTCTATGTGGTGAGACATCATTGTCATACTTTCTTTTGATTCTTTAGACATGCATTCCTTTAGTTATTTGAATATATTTATAACTTTTTCAAAGTCTTTTCAGGGCTTCCCTGGTGGTGCAGTGGTTGAGAATCTGCCTGCCAATGCAGGGGACACGGGTTCGTGCCCTGGTCTGGGAAGATCCCACATGCCGCAGAGCAATTGGGCCCGTGAGCCACAGTTACTGAGCCTGCACGTCTGGAGCCTGTGCTCCGCAACAAGAGAGGCCGCGATAGTGAGAGGTCCATGCACCGCGATGAAGAGTGGCCCCTGCTTGCCACAACTAGAGAAAGTCCGCGCACAGCAACAAACACCCAACACAGCCAAAAATAAATAAATTAATTAATTTTAAAAAAAAAAAGTCTTTTCATAGTAAGTACAAAATGTGCCCCTCAAGGACATTTTCTGTCCTTTGCTAGCCGTTTTTTCCCCTGTGGATGTGCATAATTTCTTGCTTCTTTGATTGTCTTATAATTTTTTGTTGTGAACTGGACTGGTGACTTCTCCTTTCCTAGGTCTTTCCTGTGCATATGCACAGCCTTGTGCATGTGTGCAGCCTTTTTAGATCCCCAGGAATGTGAGAGCTTTTCAAAGTTTCCTATGATAGTCTAGTTCCCCAGGATTTCCTTTAAAATTCCCAGTCAAACTCTAGTTTTCCTTAAATGAAATCGCAGCCTTAGGCAGCTGAGATGTTGCCAACAGTTTGGTATTGGTTCAGTAATGTCTTGGAAGTAGATATTTTCTCCTGATTCCCATTTCTCCCCTGCATGTGAGCTTAGTTGAGCTCTGAGTCAAATCAAACAGCCAGCACATTCTGTGAATCAAGATTCACCAGGGAGCTGCAAGTTGTAACCAAGTATTGACTCTTCTCTGAGGACTGCTTCTTCTCTGTCTCCCTTGAGGACTTTTCCTCTCTGACCCAACTGTTAGCAGTAGGTGTGCTTTTGGTCCTGTTCTAGGATGACTTTTCCTCTCGGTAGACCTAGTCTCTCTGAATTCACTCATCCATGTGTGGATCATGTATGCTCTCCTGACTTTGAAATATAAATCTCCTTCCCAGCATTCTGAGGAATTAAGCTCTCAACTGGAAAGCTTCTCTTGAACATTCCTCCAGCAGCAAAAAACAAAATTTCTGAAACTGAACTCACTCTCTTCCCTGTCCTGGTTCCCTAAACATCTCATCCTCCTGTTTCTCATGTCAGTGACAGGGACCCCTCCTCAAGGCAGTCCAAACAGGGTCTCCCTGTGCTTTCTCCTCCCCCATTACCACCACTCCACATCCACATAGGTGAGGATCCAAGCAGTTTTGCCCCCTAAACTCTCTCTCATACTTCCTTTCCTCTCTGTCCACACTCTTTTTTTTCCCCAGCCTCGGCCACTTGCCTCAATTCCAGGCTGGAGTAGAGACATCCCTGGCATGTATTCCTGTAGGGCCCTGAAATTAACCCACCCAGAGCTCTTAGCACTCTGAATTCTAGTTACCCTTTGTTGACCTATCTTCCACCTCAAAACATAATTTCCAGGAAATTTCCAGATCTCATTTGTCCTCATCCCCTTGACTATGGGGCTTGGTAGGTACTCAAAAATCATATGCTGGGGCCCATGAGCCATGGCCGCTGAGCCTGTGCGTCCGGAGCCTGTGCTCTGCAACGGCAGAGGCCACAACGGTGAGAGGCCCACGTACTGCAAAAAAAAAAAAAAAAAAATCATATGCTGAATATGTGAATATTTGTAGCAGCAATTGAAATTCTAATGATGCTTAGGTCAGTTTGTAAGTTTGGGTTATCCAGGAGAAAAATGGATGATCGTTAATGAAAACTATGAGTGATACCGAAAATGCTGCTGACATTAATCAGATTGTATTCTTGAGGTGTCACACCAAGCACGTGTGAAGGAAGAAGATATGAGAACACCACGAAAACCTTGGCAGTCACTCTTTACTCCACAGAGTAACTGTGGTTCAGCTGTAATTTAAGGAAAGATGTGACTAGACAGCTCAGGAGCTCCATCTTTTTGAACTCCAAATCTTTTCACTTGGCTAGAAAAACCACAGGGATTTGACTTCAGTTTTCTTGAGGGTAGAAATGTATTTCTTCCAGTTACTGGAGGTCAAAGTATTTCTTTGTAAGATTTGAGCAAATTCTGTCTTAACAGCACCTAGAAAAACAGATAACCTTGACCACTGGAACTTTAAATTTGAATTCGAAAATAAAAGATTCGAAATACAAACACTTTTAAAAGACATCTATCTCCAGAATCTGGAGTTTTCATACTGACTCTCCAACAGCTTATGTCCAAGTCTTGTTGTCTAGTGAGGCATGGGAGTAATGCATTGATTTATCCCACTGTACTGAGTTGGATAGTGTCCTACTAAAATTCACATGCAGCTTAAGAAATAGAATATTACCCTTACCTCGGAAAATCCTGACCATTCTCTATCATCAGAAGACCAATTTTAAGGAAGGAATCTCAACAGATGTGCTGGTTGTGAGCAGCGCCTCTCCTGCCTGCCACTCCCTAGAGAATCCGAAACCCAGCTGTTCCTCCCTGCTTTCCATCCTGTAGAGTTCAGATAGGTGACCTGGATTTGGCCAACCCGTTGCTTCCATTCAGAACCTTGAATCTGGAGAAAGAGACACACAAACATTCAGGGACACTTGAGAGAATATTAGGACAGCCAAAGGCTCAGGAGAGTCATCTGAAAAACTGCTCTCGGGGCTGATCTTGGCTATGTTTCCTGTCATCTAGCCTTCCTTGGTTACAGCTAATTCTCCAAGTCTTGTTTGCCAGCCTTCCCTTGAATTTGGGAATGTCTCTATACACAACCAATAAATTCTTCTGCCACTGAAGCTGGCTAGAATCTGTATCTGTTGCCTGTGACTAAACCTCTGCTCCTGCATTCTCTCCTACAGTTGGAAAATCCGTTGCAACATGGCAGCTCCTGTCTGATGCATCACTGAGCTCCAGACCCCAGCCCCAGCCCCTGGACTAAGCTCAGAATTGGCGCCAGGAAATATCTGCTGATGAAATGAGGCCTCAGAGTAAAAAGAAAAAAGAATCTTGAAATTTAGACCTAGGGGATTTGGGAGAAAACTTCCTGGCTCCAGGAACTCTGTCTGTCACAAGAGACGCCATTGTGTCTATTGATTTGCTTTCTTTGACTTGGAACAAGGAGCACAAGTCACTTGTCTTTTCTCCTAGGTCATACTGAACAGCTGCTCTGAAGTGAACACCAGATGAGGTGCTTATAACCTCCTTCTCTGAATAAATGCAATAAAGATGACTTTCCCCTTCATAAAGCATGGTTAGGAAACATGCCAAAGGATCCTCATCTTTTCCCTCTTCTGGCAACTCTCTGGCTTCCTGGCATGGCAAAGCAAGCGCACATGTTCCCAGGGCAGCACCAGCCCTGCTCCAGGCAGCTGCCATCTCACTACCTCTAGAGCTTCAAGATCAGGTGCTGTCGGCCGTGAAGCCCTCTGCCTTTCTGTCCGTCTGCCCCTCTGCAGAGGCAGGCCAGTCCTGTCCTGCCAATTAATCCTTCCAAAAAGCATTCACTGAGGGCTGAGGCCAGGCTGGGGATTTGCAGTCTAATGAGTGCAACAGACACAGAAACACATTTGCTCAACAGATAGCCAAGGTTTCTGTCTGATACTTACATCAAGTGCAGGGGGTAAAGGGGAGTCAGTGGAGGTGCTGGAAGGGGTCAGACAAGATCCAACAAGGAGGTGTCCCTGGAACTGAGTCTTGGTGTCAGATTGGGGTCTGTCAGTGGGAAATGCAGGGTGAACGTTTCAGACTGAAACACAATGGGAGCAAATGCACGATGGCCTGAAGGGGTGAGAAAGAGTTGGGAGAGAAGGGCAGAATTGCTAGTTGTCTTGCAATTGTAGCAAGCCTTCTCTGGGTGGCTTTCCCTTCTGGTGGGATCTGAAGGACCAAGGCTGAGTCTCCACTCAGAAACACTGGAGTGGAAGGACCTCCTTCCTAGGAAAGAACTTTCAACATGGGAGGCATGACAGCTGGTCCCTGATGGTTTCCCACAAGCCTCGACACAGGCCCTTTCTTCCTTTGTGGGCCAAAAAAGAGCCTCACCAGGTGTTGTGGCCCTCAGTCTGGCCACAGAGCTCTCTATCCATGCAGTCATCCAAAATTTATGAGCACCTCCTATAGTGGACTGTGCAGTAGGAGGTCCAAAAGTAACTGATACGTGTTCTTTACAGGAATATGATAAATATTGTACTATGCAACCACTAAAGGTAAGGTAGAAAGAACATTTAATGACTTCGAAAAGGAATATATTCCATAGGATAAAGGCAAGTTACAAATATCCTATACATAGAATTTTATTTTCTGTGAAAGAAGAAACTTTCTGCATATGAAGATATGGAGACTGGAATGATATATGGATAATATTGACACATATACACACATACGTACAAGTATTCTCTCTGAGTTGTGAGATTAAAGGTGATTTATAATTTCTTCTCTATTTCTTTCTATTTTCTAGGTTTTTTTTCCATATACATAAGTCATTTTGCAATCTGGAAAAAATGAAAGAAAGAATTTAACTACAATAAAAGCACAGCCTTTGTGCTTCCAGAGCACAAGTTCCCCATGGGGATTGCATGGGGACTGCAGGACTCAGTCAAACCCACATAAAAGTGGGCTGATGGCTGATGCTGTGAGACTGAGTCCTATTTAAATCTTTTATTTCAGCAGGCAGTCATGCTGTTCAGTTTTAACATGCAGCTACTGGCCTATTTTGTGGGCTGTAGTTCCAATGACAATTTAATTTCCAGGGCTTTTGCCATCTCATTTTGGTCTGTTTATTTATCTGGTGCTTCTGGGACTCCCTCGGGTCCTGCTGGTGCTACCTGAGGAGATGAGATGTGTGTCTCCAGGAGGGGTAATGATGGATCCTGGTGGATAGGGAAGTTCAGGCCCCAGGGGACAAGAGGTTTCTCTGGCCAGACACGTGTTGTGACAAGATCCCCTTAATAGTGACCCCCAGCTGCCCTAGAGTCTCTAGTGGGAGAACAGGGTCTCAACCTTTCTAGTTTGGCTGTCTGCTGTGTTATTCCCAGAGTCTTTAGTTGTACTTAGCAGAGAGGAGCAGGAAGAGATGTACCTTTACATTCTGATCTGAAACACAAGTGCCCTACTCAGTCTTCATTTCCTCTTTTTCCTTCATCTACTCCTTTAAATTCTCTGCTGAGAATTTCATTTATGAAATGCATCCTTTTAAAGCATACAGTTCAGTGATTTTTAACACCAGGTTGTGCAACCAACGTCACTATTTAATTCCAGAACATCTTCATCACCCCAGAAGGAAACTCTATATCCACTGCAGTCGCTGGCCCTCATTTCTCTCCCCCAGCCCCTACACTACACTCTGTCTGTAGAGATTTGCCTTCCCTGGACATGTCACATAAATGGCATTACACAATATGTTCTCCAAGGTTCACCCATGTTGTTGCATGTATCAGTACTTCATGTTTTTCATTTGCAAATAATATTTTATTAAGTAGATAGACCACATTTTGTTTATCCATTTATCACTCAAATATTTAAGTTGTTTCCACTTTGGGGCTCTAATGAATAATGCTGCTGATAATATTCATGGACAGGTTTTTGTGTGGACATGTATTTTCACTTCTCTTGTGACTTGCTAGAAGTGGACTTGCTAGCTCATATGCAGTGCTGTATTGACACATGCTACAACATGGATGAACCTTGAAAATATGATGCTAAGTGAAAGACATAAAGGACCACAAATTGTAAGGTTCCATTTATATAAAATGTCCACAATAGGAAAATCCATAGAAATGGGAAGCAAGGGGCTGCCTAATGATGGGATGAGGGTTGGAGAAGGGGATGTGATTCTAATGTGTATGGGATTTTGGGGGGGAGTGATGAAAATGGTACAAAATTGATTGTGATGGTGGTTGCACGTGTCTGTGAATATAAGAAAAACTATACAATTGTACACTTTAAGTAGGTGAGTTGTATGGTGTGTGAATTATACCTTAATAAGGCTGTGATTTAAAATGAGAGAAGAAAGAGACGGAAGGAGGAGGGGGGCAAGGTACTATCCGTATGGAGGAGATAGGGCTGGGCCTCTGCCCCCATGTGTCCTCCAGGGCGAGCTGTCAGTGTCCCTGCAGCCACAGCGCTTAGGCCTTGGTGCCTCTTCTGAAGGGAGGGCCGCTGTCAATCATTGGCCAGCTGAGGAATGGCCCTGTAAACTGGTGCCCAGTGGCCTCAGGTATGCTGTGCCCTTCCACCAAGATTACCCATCATTACTGCTTTATGGATCCTAAGATACCTTCTGGGTATTCAGTTGCTTAGAACTTTTCCACTCACCTTGTAAGTTCCCCCGTGCAAGCCGGCCGGCCCCATTTCCCAGCCCAGGATTCCTACCAACCCCAATCTTCCTGCTATAAATGTCAGAGATGATAAACTGGGGCCAGATCTCTTGTAGGAAATGGTAGAAACCCTATCTCTGAAACCGAGGGAAGCAAGACTGGACAGAGGGCTGGGGAATTCACCAGAGCCACTCTCCCACAGGTGCCCTGGGGCAGGGGAGAAGGACAATGGAAGAATGGAGGTTAGATTTGGGAGCTTGCTTTTCCAAAACCCTATTATTCTGGTGGCTTGCATTGCGACACAATAAAACCAGAAGGAAGTGAAACATTGTATTAGAAGTGAAAGGTTCAGGATACAGACAAATTAAGAGGCATTCACTTCCTTCATAGAGAAAATGTCTGTGGTGCTGAGCTAATGGAAGAGCCCACACAGGGGTGTGGGGGGGGAGGGGTCTCAGGCCCCCCACTCCCCAGAGCAGCAGGAAGTCACAAATCCTGCAGGTTTGAGAGCCCGCCCATGACACAGCAACCACTTCAGGTAGAGCTTATTAGCAATGACTCTCTTTTTATACATTAGCTTAAACAAAGTAATTAAAGATTAAAAAAATATATGTGGTGATAGTTCTCAATTCAAATAGAAATAGTTTGGAGCCACCTGGTCTTTTGCATTCCAGAGACTATTTCTGCTTGTCAAGTTCATGAGGTTGGGATAAGGGGCAAAGGAGGAAAAGTCCTGGGAAGCAGTTTGGAAACTGCAAAGCACTAGACAAACACTAACATCTTGCCTTCTCTCTTGCGGACTTCTTACTCAGGGACCCACCTAGGATGCAGCAGGAGAGCCAAGAGCACTTGCCAGCTCTCTGTCCTCCAGAGAGAAGCAGACCAGCTATGCAGGCTGCCCCCTGCCACTGCCCTGACTTCACACAACCCTCCCCACCCCGATTCAAGCCCGTTTCCTGGGAATTGCTCTTGTTAGGTAGAACTTAGTACCTAACACAAGCTTACTCTCTCATTTGATGACTTAACAAAATGGCGAGGTTGGCAGAGCAGAAATGAGCATCTCCAGGTACGAGGGAGAAACTGAGGCTCGGAGGGGGTCCTACGCTCTTCATCCCACATAATCTGGTGTCAGGGGGAGGGCGTGGTAGTGGCTTGTCAGAGAGGTCCATTCTCCCCCAGCCTCAATGCTGAGGCTACTCCCCAAATAGCCCTTTGGTCCCCAGCCTCCTTTGTTCTCAAAAACTTTGCCCAGGGTCTGGGTGTCCTCCTGAGCCAGGCACCCAGTGGTCTGGAGGGTCTTCATGCCAGGACCCTAACTGCCCACAGAGGGAGCCTTGGCATCTCATCACACAGGCATCAGAGCTGATGAACCACGGAGCGCTCGGTGCTGCAGGGCCTGGCAGTGCAGCGAGTGAGGGAACCAGCTGAGCGAGGGGAAACCCATGTAGCCTGGCTGCGCATCAAGACACGTGGAGGTACTTCCCCTTCCCACTGGAAACATGTTTTTGGAAATTTGTGCCTCTTAAAATTTTTCACTTTTGATAGAAACATTGGCACAGAGAAATATTTCTCTACTACAAGGGGAGCAAAACAGTGCAAATATGATGATATACAAGCACAGACCCCCAACCCCGTAGCTGGGGACAGGACAGGGTGCTGGGGGTGCCGAAGGGACTGAAGTGGGGCTGTTTCTCACCTCCACATTGCTGTCTCCACACTGGAAGGTGGGCCCAGTTTCATAAGATGGTGTGAGTTTTCAAGGGAATCTGGAAATGTGTACTTCTATAAGTCACTTCTCCATTTTCTTATGTAGCACAAATCTTGCTTTCCCCTGAAGCTCAGTGAAGGTAGCTGAATGATGCATTGGTGGCCAAATTGTCTTGCCTGTTAGGATGTTTGCCTTACCTTTTATATTACCTTGTGTGTAAATGTCTCTCCCTCAGATCACACAGGTTCTCATACCGTAAGCTGACTTACTGTCTGCAAGCACGTTCCAAAGACCTGGGAGAGAGCACAGCCACATCTCAAATCTCGTCTTTCCTGAGAATGCTCAGGGAACTCCTCTTTCTCTCTCGCCTGCTCTTAGGACGAGCACATAAATATATACTGATCGGTTCTATTCTTATGAGATAAAAATGCATTAATCGAACACAGTGTTCTCTACATTTTTAGTTTCACGATAAGAAGGAAATCTAAACTCTTCATTCCAAAAGACTCCGGAATGATTTAATAGATTTTGTTCCAAAGCCTTGCCTTTTTAAGTTAAGTTTGTAGGTTTCTTAACCAACATCAGTACTAGTTAACAGAATGTTTAGACTTGGTCCCTGAGAATCCCAAGTTCAGGGGCTTATATCTTAATGTAAACAGGCTGTGAACATTTGACAAAAACAGGTAAAGTCATGACAAACTATGATGAAATGAAAACTAATCAGAGAATAACTTTCTGAATCTTTTTGAGAAACTCTGCTAATCCTGGAGGATATGATCTCACCCTCCAACCACGCAGCCTCTGTCCACACAGGAGACTTGTAGAGGCACCAAGATAGCGGTTCTGTGCGCTTCCTGCTCCCAGCCCCAGCCATGTGGTCCTGAAACCTTGACCATCACGCTGGTTTTCCTCCCTGATAGCCATTCTTCTCCTGGTTTTCTTTTCGCTCCTGACCAATGATCCCATTCTTTGAGATCTCCCTGGTATGCTTCTGCACAACTGTGTTTCCCTCCTTGTTTACAACATGATAGAATTTTTTTTTAAAAAAAGGAACTGAGGAAATTGGAAAACCTGGCAAAAATGAAGTTGAAGAAATTCACTCCATCCTTCACTGAATCCCCCACCCAGCATCCAGATCCAGTTAAAAGTCAAAGATGCTACCACGCCTCTGCTCAGAGCCTGCGGTGTCTTATTTCTCTGGAAAACCAAGGTCCTTCAAAGGACCTTCAGGTGTCTCTTTGAGCCGCTGTCCTCCTACCCACCCCCAAGTCTCTAGCCTCACCTCCTTGCGCTCTCTCATGCCTTCAGTCCACCAGGATGACTCGCCAAGCATGCCAGGCCCACCCCACCTCAAGCCTTTGCCCTTGCTGCACATTCCACCTGGAAGCTCTTCCCCAGAAAGCCACATGCCTTGCTCCCTCACGTCATTCAGGTTTTTTTTAAAAATAAATTTATTTACTTATATTTGGTTGCATTGGGTCTTCGTTGCTGCACGTGTGCTTTCTCTACTTGCGGAGAGCGGGGGCTACTCTTCGTTGCGGTGCGCAGGCTTCTCATTGCGGTGGCTTCTCTTGTTGCGGAACACGGGCTCTAGGTGGGCAGGCTTCAGTAGTTGTGGCAGGTGAGCTCAGTAGTTGTGGCTCATGGGCTCTAGAGTGCAGGCTCAGAAGTTGCGGTGCATGGGCTTAGTTGATCCATGGCATGTGGAATCTTCCCAGACCAGGGCTCAAACAAGTGTCCCCTGTGCTGGCAGGCTGATTCTTAACCACTGTGCCACCAGGGAAGTCCCCGTCATTCAGGTCTTGATTCAAATGTCACCTCACTGGGGTTTTAATTTGCATTTCCTGACAATTAGTGATGTCGAGCCCTTTTCATGTACCTGTTCAGCCTATTATATGTCTTCTTTGGAAAAATGTCTATTCAGGTCCTTTGCCCACCTTTTAATTGGATTATTTGCTCTTTTGCTATTGAGTTTCACAGAAACAGAGAACAGAATGGTGGTTGGCAGGGGCTGGAGGGAGGAGGAAATGGAGAGATGCAGATCAAAGGGTACAAACTTTCAGTTATAAGAGGAATAAGTTCTGAGGTTCTAATGTACAGCATGGTGACTATAGTTAGTAATACTGTATTGTATACTTGCAAGTTGCTGGGAGTAAATCTTAAGAGTTCTCACTAAAAAAAAAAGTTAACTATGTGAGATGAGGTATGTGTTAATTATTTTGATCTTGGTAATCATTCCACAATATTGTACATCAAATCATCACGGGGTACACTGTAGATATATACAAGAATACTTGTCAATTATTCCTCAACAAAGTTGGAAAAAAGAGCCCCTGGCCACACTATCTAAAACTTCAATTCAATGCCCTCTAACTCCACCACCCCTTCTTCTCCCTCCCCTCTTGTTTTCCTAAGCCCTCATCACTCACTCTCTGACCTTCTGTCTGCTTTATATATTATCTTGTTTGTTACTCTTTCCCTACAAGACCTTAACCTCCCTGAGAGCAAGGATTTTGGTCCCTGCACTTGGCACATGGGAGGCTCACAATAAATGTTAAAATCTCTATTCCTTTTATCAAAGCAGACATTAAGCAAAAAAGTACATGCACCTGGCAAGGTGACACCATTGGAGTTGAGCAGTGGAGAGGGCTCTGCTCCCCCGGCCCTTTGCTCCATGGGGGCCTGGGCAGGTTCCTTGCCAACTCTGAGCCTCGGTCCCCTCTGTGTCTTGCCTCACAGAATAAGAAACCATTGAAGAACAGAGGCTAAACTGCCTTGCAAGAGCTAATATGCTCTATGGCAGGGTTTCCCAATGTGGGCACTATTGCTATTTGGGGCCGGCTCATTCTGGGTTGTGCTGGGCTGTCCTGTCCACTGCAGGATGTTGTGTAGCATCCCTGGCCCTAGTGCCCTGGACACCAGAAGCAATCCCCCCAAACCCCTATTCCCCAAGTCTTTACAACCAAAAGGGCTTCCACACACTGCCAAATGTCCCTGGGGCAGGGGCAAAATTGTCCCCACTGAGGACCACTGCTCTCTGAGGATCTATTAGTTGTAGTGGAAACTATAATAGTCACCATTTAAATTCTTTAACGGTCTTATTTATGGTATCCTTTGCTGTGCAAAAGCTTTTAAGTTTCATTGGGTCCCATTTGTTTATTTTTGTTTTTATTTCCATTTCTCTAGGAGGTGGGTCAAAAAGGATCTTGCTGTGATTTATGTCATAGAGTGTTCTGCCTATGTTTTCCTCTAAGAGTTTGATAGTGTCTGGCCTTAACATTTAGGTCTTTAATCCATTTTGAGCTTATTTTTGTGTATG